>NW_026894955.1:0-48744 GCF_032452875.1 Bos javanicus
ATATCCCCACGTGATCAGTGCACGGGCAGTCATGTGATCAGTGCATGATAGCCGTGATCAGTGCATGATCAGGTACACGTGATCAGTGTGATCAGCCACGTGATCAGTGCATGATCAGTCACGTGATCAGTGTATGATCATTCACGTGACCTGTACATGGTAGCTACATGATCATTGCATGATCAGCCACGTGATAGTGCATGATCAGCCACGTGATCTGCATGATCAGTCACGTGATCAGTGCATGATCAGTCATGTGATCAGTACATGATAGCTGCGTGATCATGATCAGCCAGTGATCAGTGCATGATCATCCCATGATCAGTGCATGATCAGCCACGTGATCAGTGCATGATCAGTCACGTGATCAGTGCATGATCAGCCACGTGATCAGTGCATGATCAGCTGCGTGATCAGTGTATGCCAGCAAGTGATCAGTGCATGATCAGCCACGTATGATCAGTGCATGATCAGTCACGTGATCAGTGCATGATCATTTATGTGATCAGTGCATGATCAGCGTGATCAGTGCATGATCAGCCACGTGATCAGTGCATGATCAGTGGCCACTCAGTGCATGATCAGTTGCGTGACCAGTACATGGTAGCCACGTCAGTGCATGATCAGCCACGTGATCAGTGCATGATAGCCACGTGATCAGTGCATGATAGCCACGTGATCAGTGCATGATCAGTCATGTGAATGCCGTGATCATGCAGTGATCAGTGCATGACAGCCACGTGATCAGTGCATGATAGCCACGTGATCAGTGCATGATCAGTCACGTGATACATGTGTGATCAGCCACGTGATCAGTGCATGATGAGCCACGTGATCAGTGGGATCAATTACGTGATCAGTGCATGATCAGTCACGTGACCAGTACATGGTTGCTACGTGATCGTTGCATGATCAGCCACGTGAGCAGAGCATGATAGCCACGTGATCAGTGCATGATCAGTCACGTGATCAGTACATGATCAGTCACGTGAACAGTGCATGATCATTTACGTGATCTGTTGCAGATGATCAGCATTACCAGTATATGGTAGCTACGTGATCATTCCATGACGAACACGTGAGCAGTGCATGATAGCCACGTGATGTGTGCATGAGTTACGTGAGCAGAGTATGATCAGCCACGTGATCAGTGCATGAGTGCCACGTGATCAGTGCATGATATGTCACGTGACAGGTGTGTGATCAGCCACGTGAACAGTGCATGTTCAGCCACGTGATCAGTGCATGATAGCCACGTGATCAGTGCATGATCAGTTACGTGAGCAGTGTATGATCAGCCACGTGATCAGTGCATGGTCAGACACGTGAACAGTGTATGATCAGCCACGTGATCAGTGCATGATATCCAAGTGATCAGTGCATGATCATCACGTGATCAGTGTATGATCAGCCACGTGAACAGTGCATGCTCAGTCACGTGATCTGGGCCTGCTGAGCTGCGTGATTACTGTCTGCTCATCTGCTTGACAATTGCCAGCTGAGCTGCACGATTCCTGCCTGTCATCTGCTTGACAATTGCCAGCTGTGCTGCGTAATTCCTGCCTGCTCAGCTGCTTGATTATTGCCAGCTGAGCAGCATGATTCCTCACACCTGAGTTCCATGATTATTGCCTGCTGACTGTTTGATTCGTGCCTACTCAGCTCTTTGTTTATTGCCTCCAGAGGCACATGATCAGTGTATGATAGCAAACATGATCAGCGCATGATCAGTCACATGATCAGCGCCATTAAGTCACGTGATCACTACATGATAGTCATGTGATCAGTCCATGCTCAGTCACGGTATCAGTGCATGATCAGCCACGTGATCAGTGCATGATCTGTCACATGATTAGTGTATGATCATCCACGTGATCAGTGCATGGGCAGTCATGTGATCAGTGCATGATATAGACGTGATCAGTGCATGATCAGTCTCGTGATCAGTGCATGATAGCCACGTGATCAGTGCATGATCAGTCACCTGATGGGTGTATGATCATTCACGTGACCTGTACATGGTAGCTACATGATCATTGCATGATCAGCCACGTGAGTAGTGCATGATAGCCACGTGATCACTGCATGATCAGTCACGTGATCAGTGCATGATCAGTCATGTGACCAGTACATGGTAGCTGCGTGATCATGGCATGATCAGCCACGTGAGCAGTGCATGATAGCCACGTGATCAGTGCATGATCAGTTACGTGATCAGTGCATGATCAGTCACGTGATCAGTGCATGATCAGCCACGTGATCAGTGCATGACCAGGCATGTGATCAGTGTATGTCCAGCCACGTGATCAGTGCATGATAGCCACGTGATCAGTGCATGATCAGTCACGTGATCAGTGCATGATCAGTTACGTGATCAGTGTGATCAGCCACGTGATCAGTGCATGATCAGCCACGTGATCAGTGCATGATCAATTACGTGATCAGTGCATGATCAGTCACGTGACAGTACATGATAGCCACGTGATCAGTGCATGATCAGCCACGTGATCAGTGCATGATGTCCACGTGATCAGTGCATGATAGCCGTGATCAGTGCATGATCATGTGTGATACAGTGTGTGATCAGCCACGTGATCAGTGCATGATAGCCCGTGATCAGTGCATGATCAGCCACGTGATCAGTGCATGAGAGCCACGTGATCAGTGCATGATCAGTCACGTGATCAGTGCATGATCAGCCGTGATCAGTGCATGATCAGCCACGTGATCAGTGCATGATAGCCACGTGATCAGTGCATGATCAGTCATGTGATACGTGTGTGATCAGCCACGTGATCAGTGCAGTCATCCACGTGATCAGTGCATGATCAGCCACGTGATCAGTGCATGATAGCCACGTGATCAGTGCATGATCAGTCACGTGATACATGTGTGATCAGCCACGTGATCAGTGCATGATGAGCCACGTGATCAGTGCATGATCAGTACGTGATCAGTGCATGATCAGTCACGTGACCAGTACATGGTTGCTGCGTGATCGTGCATGATCAGCCCGCGTGAGCAGTGCATTAGCCACGTGATCAGTGCATGATCATCACGTGATCAGTGCATGATCAGTCCGTGATCAGTGCATGATCATTCCGTGATCTTTGCATGATCAGTCACGTGCAGTATATGGTAGCTACGTGATCATTGCATGACAGCCACGTGATCAGTGCATGATAGCCACGTGATGTGTGCATGAGTTCGTGATCAGTGTATGATCAGCCACGTGATCAGTGCATGATGCCACGTGATCAGTGCATGATATGTCACGTGATCAGGTGTGTGATCAGCCACGTGAACAGTGCATGATCAGCCACGTGATCAGTGCATGATAGCCACGTGATCAGTGCATGATCAGTTACGTGATCAGTGCATGATCAGCCACGTGATCAGTGCATGGTCAGACACGTGATCAGTGTATGATCAGCCACGTGATCAGTGCATGATATCCAAGTGATCAGTGCATGATCATCACGTGATCAGTGTATGATCAGCCACGTGATCAGTGCATGCTCAGTCACGTGATCAGGGCCTGCAGAGCTGTGTGTTACTCATGTCATCTGCTTGCTGACAATTCAGTGAGCTGCACGATTCCTGCCTGTCATCTGCTTGACAATTGCCAGCTGTGCTGCATGTGTTCCTGCCATGTTCTTGATTATTGCCAGCTGAGCAGCATGATTCACACCTGTGTTCCATGATTACCTGCTGACTGTTTGATTCGTGCCTACTCAGCTCTTTGTTTATTGCCTCCAGAGGCACATGATCAGTGTATGATAGCAAACATGTCATGCACATGATCAGTCACATGATCAGCATTAAGTCACGTGATCAGTGCATGATAGTCATGTGATCAGTCCATGATCAGTCACGGTGATCAGTGCATGATCAGCCACGTGATCAGTGCATGATCAGTCACGTGATCAGTGTATGATCATCCACGTGATCAGTGCTGTGCAGATCATGTGATCAGTGCATGATATAGACGTGATCAGTGCATGATCAGTCACGTGATCAGTGCATGATAGCCACGTGATCAGTGCATGATCAGTCACCAATTGATCATGCATGATCAGCCACGTGACACTGTATGTAGCTACATGATCAGTGCATGATCAGCCACGTGATAGTGCATGATAGCCACGTGATCAGTGCATGATCATCCGTGATCAGTGCATGATCAGTCATGTGACCAGTATGATCAGTATGCGTGATCAGTGCATGATCAGCCACGTGATCAGTGCATGATCAGCCACGTGATCAGTGCATGATCAGCCACGTGATCAGTGCATGATCAGTCACGTGATCAGGGCCTGCTGAGCTGCGTGATTACTGTCTGCTCATCTGCTTGACAATTGCCAGCTGAGCTGCACGATTCCTGCCTGTCATCTCTTGACAATGCCAGCTGTGCTGCGTAATTCCTGCCTGCTCAGCTGCTTGATTAGCCAGCTGAGCAGTGATTCCTCACAGCTGAGTTCCATGATTATTGCCACTGACTGTTTGATTCGTGCCTACTCAGCTCTTTGTTTATTGCCTCCAGAGGCACATGATCAGTGTATGATAGCAAACATGATCAGTGCATGATCAGTCACATGATCAGCGCATGATAGTCACGTGATCAGTGCATGATAGTCATGTGATCAGTCCATGCTCAGTCACGTATCAGTGCATGATCAGCCACGTGATCAGTGCATGATCAGTCACATGATGGTGTGATGTCCACGTGATCAGTGCATGGGCAGTCATGTGATCAGTGCATGATATAGACGTGATCAGTGCATGATCAGTCACGTGATCAGTGCATGATCAGCCACGTGATCAGTGCATGATCAGTCACGTGATCAGTGCATGATCAGTCACGTGACCAGTGCATGGTAGCTACGTGATCATTGCATGATCAGCCACGTGATCAGTGCATGACAGCCGTGATCAGTGCATGATCAGTCACGTGATCAGTGCATCAGATCACGTGTCTGACCATGATCAGTGCGTGATCAGTGCATGATCAGCCACGTGATCAGTGCATGATCAGTCCATGATCAGTGCATGATCAGCCACGTGATCATTGCATGATCAGCCACGTGATCAGTGCATGATAGCCACGTGATCAGTGCATGATAGCCACGTGATCAGTGCATGATCCCACGTGATCAGTGCATGATCAGTCATGATACGTGATGATCAGCCACGTGATCAGTGCATGATAGCCACGTGATCAGTGCATGATCAGCCACGTGATCAGTGCATGATCAGTCACGTGATCAGTGCATGATCAGTCACGTGATCAGTGCATGATCAGCCACGTGATCAGTGCATGATAGCCACGTGATCAGTGCATGATCAGTCACGTGATCAGTGCATGATCAGTCACGTGATCAGTGCATGATAGCTACGTGATCATTGCATGATCAGCCACGTGATCAGTGCATGATAGCCACGTGATCAGTGCATGATCAGCCACGTGATCAGTGCATGATCAGCACGTGATCAGTGCATGATCAGTCACGTGATCAGTGCATGATCAGCCACGTGATCAGTGCATGATCAGCCACGTGATCAGTGCATGATCAGCCACGTGATCAGTGCATGATCAGCCACGTGATCAGTGCATGATCAGTCACGTGATCAGTGCATGATCAGCCACGTGATCAGTGCATGATCAGTCACGTGATCAGTGCATGATGACGTGATCAGTGCATGATCAGTCACGTGATCAGTGCATGATAGCCACGTGATCAGTGCATGATCAGTCACGTGATCAGTGCATGATCAGTCACGTGATCAGTGCATGATAGCTACGTGATCAGTGCATGATCAGCCACGTGATCAGTGCATGATAGCCACGTGATCAGTGCATGATCAGTCACGTGATCAGTGCATGATCAGTCACGTGATCAGTGCATGATAGCTGCGTGATCATGCATGATCAGCCACGTGATCAGTGCATGATAGCCACGTGATCAGTGCATGATCAGTCACGTGATCAGTGCATGATCAGTCACGTGATCAGTGCATGATCAGCACGTGATCAGTGCATGATCAGCCACGTGATCAGTGCATGATCAGCCACGTGATCAGTGCATGATCAGTCACGTGATCAGTGCATGATCAGTCACGTGATCAGTGCATGATCAGCCACGTGATCAGTGCATGATCAGCCACGTGATCAGTGCATGATCAGTCACGTGATCAGTGCATGATCAGTCACGTGATCAGTGCATGATCAGCCACGTGATCAGTGCATGATCAGCCACGTGATCAGTGCATGATCAGCACGTGATCAGTGCATGATCAGTCATGTGATCAGTGTGATCAGCCACGTGATCAGTGCATGATCATCCACGTGATCAGTGCATGATCAGCCACGTGATCAGTGCATGATCAGCCACGTGATCAGTGCATGATCAGTCACGTGATCATGTGTGATCAGCCACGTGATCAGTGCATGATCAGCCACGTGATCAGTGCATGATCAGCCACGTGATCAGTGCATGATCAGTCACGTGACAGTGCATGGTAGCTACGTGATCATTGCATGATCAGCCACGTGATCAGTGCATGATAGCCACGTGATCAGTGCATGATAGCCACGTGATCAGTGCATGATCAGTCATGTGATACGTGTGTGATCAGCCACGTGATCAGTGCATGATATCCACGTGATCAGTGCATGACAGCCACGTGATCAGTGCATGAGAGCCACGTGATCAGTGCATGATCAGTCACGTGATACATGTGTGATCAGCCACGTGATCAGTGCATGATGAGCCACGTGATCAGTGCAGGATCAATTACGTGATCAGTGCATGATCAGTCACGTGACCAGTACATGGTTGCTACGTGATCGTTGCATGATCAGCCACGTGAGCAGAGCATGATAGCCACGTGATCAGTGCATGATCAGTCACGTGATCAGTACATGATCAGTCACGTGAACAGTGCATGATCATTTACGTGATCTGTGCATGATCAGTCACGTGACCAGTATATGGTACTCTACGTGATCATTCCATGACGAGCCACGTGAGCAGTGCATGATAGCCACGTGATGTGTGCATGAGTTACGTGAGCAGAGTATGATCAGCCACGTGATCAGTGCATGAGTGCCACGTGATCAGTGCATGATATGTCACGTGACAGGTGTGTGATCAGCCACGTGAACAGTGCATGTTCAGCCACGTGATCAGTGCATGATAGCCACGTGATCAGTGCATGATCAGTTACGTGAGCAGTGTATGATCAGCCACGTGATCAGTGCATGGTCAGACACGTGAACAGTGTATGATCAGCCACGTGATCAGTGCATGATATCCAAGTGATCAGTGCATGATCATCACGTGATCAGTGTATGATCAGCCACGTGAACAGTGCATGCTCAGTCACGTGATCTGGGCCTGCTGAGCTGCGTGATTACTGTCTGCTCATCTGCTTGACAATTGCCAGCTGAGCTGCACGATTCCTGCCTGTCATCTGCTTGACAATTGCCAGCTGTGCTGCGTAATTCCTGCCTGCTCAGCTGCTTGATTATTGCCAGCTGAGCAGCATGATTCCTCACACCTGAGTTCCATGATTATTGCCTGCTGACTGTTTGATTCGTGCCTACTCAGCTCTTTGTTTATTGCCTCCAGAGGCACATGATCAGTGTATGATAGCAAACATGATCAGCGCATGATCAGTCACATGATCAGCGCCATTAAGTCACGTGATCACTACATGATAGTCATGTGATCAGTCCATGCTCAGTCACGGTATCAGTGCATGATCAGCCACGTGATCAGTGCATGATCTGTCACATGATTAGTGTATGATCATCCACGTGATCAGTGCATGGGCAGTCATGTGATCAGTGCATGATATAGACGTGATCAGTGCATGATCAGTCTCGTGATCAGTGCATGATAGCCACGTGATCAGTGCATGATCAGTCACCTGATGGGTGTATGATCATTCACGTGACCTGTACATGGTAGCTACATGATCATTGCATGATCAGCCACGTGAGTAGTGCATGATAGCCACGTGATCAGTGCATGATCAGTCACGTGATCAGTGCATGATCAGTCATGTGACCAGTACATGGTAGCCACGTGATCATGGCATGATCAGCCACGTGAGCAGTGCATGATAGCCACGTGATCAGTGCATGATCAGTCACGTGATCAGTGCATGATCAGTCACGTGATCAGTGCATGATCAGCCACGTGATCAGTGCATGATCAGCCACGTGATCAGTGCATGTCAGCCAGTGATCAGTGCATGATAGCCACGTGATCAGTGCATGATCAGTCACGTGATCAGTGCATGATCAGTTACGTGATCAGTGCATGATCAGCCACGTGATCAGTGCATGATCAGCCACGTGATCAGTGCATGATCAATTACGTGATCAGTGCATGATCAGTCACGTGACCAGTACATGGTAGCTACGTGATCATTGCATGATCAGCCACGTGATCAGTGCATGATAGCCACGTGATCAGTGCATGATAGCCACGTGATCAGTGCATGATCAGTCATGTGATAGTGTGTGATCAGCCACGTGATCAGTGCATGACAGCCACGTGATCAGTGCATGAGTACGTGATCAGTGCATGATCAGTACGTGATACATGTGTGATCAGCCACGTGATCAGTGCATGATGAGCCACGTGATCAGTGCAGGATCAATTACGTGATCAGTGCATGATCAGTCACGTGACCAGTACATGGTTGCTACGTGATCGTTGCATGATCAGCCACGTGAGCAGTGCATGATAGCCACGTGATCAGTGCATGATCAGTCACGTGATCAGCATGATCAGTCACGTGAACAGTGCATGATCATTTACGTGATCTTGCATGATCAGTCACGTGACCAGTATATGTAGCACGTGATCATTCCATGACGAGCCACGTGAGCAGTGCATGATAGCCACGTGATGTGTGCATGAGTTACGTGAGCAGAGTATGATCAGCCACGTGATCAGTGCATGAGTGCCACGTGATCAGTGCATGATATGTCACGTGACAGGTGTGTGATCAGCCACGTGAACAGTGCATGTTCAGCCACGTGATCAGTGCATGATAGCCACGTGATCAGTGCATGATCAGTTACGTGAGCAGTGTATGATCAGCCACGTGATCAGTGCATGGTCAGACACGTGAACAGTGTATGATCAGCCACGTGATCAGTGCATGATATCCAAGTGATCAGTGCATGATCATCACGTGATCAGTGTATGATCAGCCACGTGAACAGTGCATGCTCAGTCACGTGATCTGGGCCTGCTGAGCTGCGTGATTACTGTCTGCTCATCTGCTTGACAATTGCCAGCTGAGCTGCACGATTCCTGCCTGTCATCTGCTTGACAATTGCCAGCTGTGCTGCGTAATTCCTGCCTGCTCAGCTGCTTGATTATTGCCAGCTGAGCAGCATGATTCCTCACCTGAGTTCCATGATTATTGCCTGCTGACTGTTTGATTCGTGCCTACTCAGCTCTTTGTTTATTGCCTCCAGAGGCACATGATCAGTGTATGATAGCAAACATGATCAGCGCATGATCAGTCACATGATCAGCGCCATTAAGTCACGTGATCACTACATGATAGTCATGTGATCAGTCCATGCTCAGTCACGGTATCAGTGCATGATCAGCCACGTGATCAGTGCATGATCTGTCACAGTTAGTGTATGATCATCCACGTGATCAGTGCATGGGCAGTCATGTGATCAGTGCATGATACGTGATCAGTGCATGATCAGTCACGTGATCAGTGCATGATGCCACGTGATCAGTGCATGATCAGTCACCTGATGGGTGTATGATCATTCACGTGACCTGTACATGGTAGCTACATGATCATTGCATGATCAGCCACGTGAGTAGTGCATGATAGCCACGTGATCAGTGCATGATCAGTCACGTGATCAGTGCATGATCAGTCATGTGACCAGTACATGGTAGCTGCGTGATCATGGCATGATCAGCCACGTGAGCAGTGCATGATAGCCACGTGATCAGTGCATGATCAGACACGTGATCAGTGCATGATCAGTCACGTGATCAGTGCATGATCAGCCACGTGATCAGTGCATGATCAGGCACGTGATCAGTGATGTCAGCCAAGTGATCAGTGCATGATAGCCACGTGATCAGTGCATGATCAGTCACGTGATCAGTGCATGATCAGTTACGTGATCAGTGCATGATCAGCCACGTGATCAGTGCATGATCAGCCACGTGATCAGTGCATGATCAATTACGTGATCAGTGCATGATCAGTCACGTGACAGTGCATGGTAGCTACGTGATCAGTGCATGATCAGCCACGTGATCAGTGCATGATAGCCACGTGATCAGTGCATGATAGCCACGTGATCAGTGCATGATCAGTCATGTGATAGTGTGTGATCAGCCACGTGATCAGTGCATGATATCCACGTGATCAGTGCATGACAGCCACGTGATCAGTGCATGAGAGCACGTGATCAGTGCATGATCAGTCACGTGATACATGTGTGATCAGCCACGTGATCAGTGCATGATGAGCCACGTGATCAGTGCAGGATCAATTACGTGATCAGTGCATGATCAGTCACGTGACCAGTACATGGTTGCTACGTGATCGTGCATGATCAGCCACGTGAGCAGAGCATGATAGCCACGTGATCAGTGCATGATCAGTCACGTGATCAGTACATGATCAGTCACGTGAACAGTGCATGATCATTTACGTGATCTGTGCATGATCAGTCACGTCAGTATATGGTAGCTACGTGATCATTCCATGACGAGCCACGTGAGCAGTGCATGATAGCCACGTGATGTGTGCATGAGTTACGTGAGCAGAGTATGATCAGCCACGTGATCAGTGCATGAGTGCCACGTGATCAGTGCATGATATGTCACGTGACAGGTGTGTGATCAGCCACGTGAACAGTGCATGTCAGCCACGTGATCAGTGCATGATAGCCACGTGATCAGTGCATGATCAGTTACGTGAGCAGTGTATGATCAGCCACGTGATCAGTGCATGGTCAGACACGTGAACAGTGTATGATCAGCCACGTGATCAGTGCATGATATCCAAGTGATCAGTGCATGATCATCACGTGATCAGTGTATGATCAGCCACGTGAACAGTGCATGCTCAGTCACGTGATCTGGGCCTGCTGAGCTGCGTGATTACTGTCTGCTCATCTGCTTGACAATTGCCAGCTGAGCTGCACGATTCCTGCCTGTCATCTGCTTGACAATTGCCAGCTGTGCTGCGTAATTCCTGCCTGCTCAGCTGCTTGATTATTGCCAGCTGAGCAGCATGATTCCTCACAGCCTGAGTTCCATGATTATTGCCTGCTGACTGTTTGATTCGTGCCTACTCAGCTCTTTGTTTATTGCCTCCAGAGGCACATGATCAGTGTATGATAGCAAACATGATCAGTGCATGATCAGTCACATGATCAGCGCCATTAAGTCACGTGATCACTACATGATAGTCATGTGATCAGTCCATGCTCAGTCACGGTATCAGTGCATGATCAGCCACGTGATCAGTGCATGATCTGTCACATGATTAGTGTATGATCATCCACGTGATCAGTGCATGGGCAGTCATGATCAGTGTGATATAGACGTGATCAGTGCATGATCAGTCACGTGATCAGTGCATGATAGCCACGTGATCAGTGCATGATCAGTCACCTGATGGGTGTATGATCATTCACGTGACCTGTACATGGTAGCTACATGATCATTGCATGATCAGCCACGTGAGTAGTGCATGATAGCCACGTGATCAGTGCATGATCAGTCACGTGATCAGTGCATGATCAGTCATGTGACCAGTGCATGGTAGCTGCGTGATCAGTGCATGATCAGCCACGTGATCAGTGCATGATAGCCACGTGATCAGTGCATGATCAGCCACGTGATCAGTGCATGATCAGTCACGTGATCAGGGCCTGCTGAGCTGCGTGATTACTGTCTGCTCATCTGCTTGACAATTGCCAGCTGAGCTGCACGATTCCTGCCTGTCATCTGCTTGACAATTGCCAGCTGTGCTGCATAATTCTGCCTGCTCAGCTGCTTGATTATTGCCAGCTGAGCAGCATGATTCCTCACAGCTGAGTTCCATGATTATTGCCTGCTGACTGTTTGATTCGTGCCTACTCAGCTCTTTGTTTATTGCCTCCAGAGGCACATGATCAGTGTATGATAGCAAACATGATCAGTGCATGATCAGTCACATGATCAGCGCCATTAAGTCACGTGATCAGTGCATGATAGTCATGTGATCAGTCCATGCTCAGTCACGTATCAGTGCATGATCAGCCACGTGATCAGTGCATGATCTGTCACATGATCAGTGCATGATCATCCACGTGATCAGTGCATGGGCAGTCATGTGATCAGTGCATGATATACGTGATCAGTGCATGATCAGTCACGTGATCAGTGCATGATAGCCACGTGATCAGTGCATGATCAGTCACGTGATCAGTGCATGATCAGTCACGTGACCAGTACATGGTAGCTACGTGATCATTGCATGATCAGCCACGTGATCAGTGCATGATAGCCACGTGATCAGTGCATGATCAGTCACGTGATCAGTGCATGATCCACGTGATCAGTGCATGATCAGTCACGTGATCAGTGCATGATCAGCCACGTGATCAGTGCATGATCAGCCACGTGATCAGTGCATGATCAGCACGTGATCAGTGCATGATCAGCCACGTGATCAGTGCATGATAGCCACGTGATCAGTGCATGATCAGCCACGTGATCAGTGCATGATAGCCACGTGATCAGTGCATGATCAGTCACGTGATCAGTGCATGATCAGCCACGTGATCAGTGCATGATCAGCCACGTGATCAGTGCATGATCAGCCACGTGATCAGTGCATGATCAGTCACGTGATCACATGATCAGTCACGTGATCGTGTCCTGATCATGGATCAGTGCATGATCAGCCACGTGATCAGTGCATGATCAGTCACGTGATCAGTGCATGATCAGTCACGTGATCAGTGCATGATAGCACGTGATCAGTGCATGATCAGCCACGTGATCAGTGCATGATAGCCACGTGATCAGTGCATGATCAGCCACGTGATCAGTGCATGATAGCCACGTGATCAGTGCATGATCAGTCACGTGATCATGTGTGATCAGCCACGTGATCAGTGCATGATAGCCGTGATCAGTGCATGATCAGTCACGTGATCAGTGCATGATCAGCCACGTGATCAGTGCATGATCAGTCACGTGATCAGTGCATGATCAGCCACGTGATCAGCATGGCAGTCGTGATCAGTGCATGAGCACGTGATCAGTGCATGATCAGTCACGTGATCAGTGCATGATCAGCCACGTGATCAGTGCATGATCAGTCACGTGATCAGTGCATGATCAGTCACGTGATCAGTGCATGATAGCTACGTGATCATTGCATGATCAGCCACGTGAGTAGTGCATGATAGCCACGTGATCAGTGCATGATCAGTCACGTGATCAGTGCATGATCAGTCACGTGATCAGTGCATGATAGCTGCGTGATCATGCATGATCAGCCACGTGATCAGTGCATGATACGTGATCAGTGCATGATCAGTCACGTGATCAGTGCATGATCAGTCACGTGATCAGTGCATGATCAGGCACGTGATCAGTGCATGATCAGCCAGTGATCAGTGCATGATAGCCACGTGATCAGTGCATGATCAGTCACGTGATCAGTGCATGATCAGTCACGTGATCAGTGTATGATCAGCCACGTGATCAGTGCATGATCAGCCACATGATCAGTGCATGATCAATCACGTGATCAGTGCATGATCAGTCACGTGATCAGTACATGCCAGCTGGTGATCAGTGCATGATCAGCCACGTGATCAGTGCATGATAGCCACGTGATCAGTGCATGATAGCCACGTGATCAGTGCATGATCAGTCATGTGATCAGTGCATGATCAGCCACGTGATCAGTGCATGATATCCACGTGATCAGTGCATGATCAGCCACGTGATCAGTGCATGATCAGCCACGTGATCAGTGCATGATCAGTCACGTGATCATGTGTGATCAGCCACGTGATCAGTGCATGATCAGCCACGTGATCAGTGCATGATCAGTCACGTGATCAGTGCATGATCAGTCACGTGATCAGTGCATGGTAGCTACGTGATCAGTGCATGATCAGCCACGTGATCAGTGCATGATAGCCACGTGATCAGTGCATGATCAGCCACGTGATCAGTGCATGATCAGTCACGTGATACGTGTGTGATCAGCCACGTGATCAGTGCATGATATCCACGTGATCAGTGCATGAGCCACGTGATCAGTGCATGATAGCCACGTGATCAGTGCATGATCAGTCACGTGATATGTGTGATCAGCCACGTGATCAGTGCATGATGAGCCACGTGATCAGTGCATGATCAATTACGTGATCAGTGCATGATCAGTCACGTGACCAGTACATGGTTGCTACGTGATCGTGCATGATCAGCCACGTGAGCAGTGCATGATAGCCACGTGATCAGTGCATGATCAGTCACGTGATCAGTGCATGATCAGTCACGTGAACAGTGCATGATCATTTACGTGATCAGTGCATGATCAGTCACGTGACCAGTATATGGTAGCTACGTGATCATTCCATGACGAGCCACGTGAGCAGTGCATGATAGCCACGTGATGTGTGCATGAGTTACGTGAGCAGAGTATGATCAGCCACGTGATCAGTGCATGAGTGCCACGTGATCAGTGCATGATATGTCACGTGACAGGTGTGTGATCAGCCACGTGAACAGTGCATGTTCAGCCACGTGATCAGTGCATGATAGCCACGTGATCAGTGCATGATCAGTTACGTGAGCAGTGTATGATCAGCCACGTGATCAGTGCATGGTCAGACACGTGAACAGTGTATGATCAGCCACGTGATCAGTGCATGATATCCATGATCAGTGCATGATCATCACGTGATCAGTGTATGATCAGCCACGTGAACAGTGCATGCCAGTCACGTGATCAGTGCATGCAGCCACGTGATCAGTGCATGATCAGCCACGTGATCAGTGCATGTCAGTCACGTGATCAGTGCATGATCAGCTGCGTGATCAGTGCATGATCAGCCACGTGATCAGTGCATGTTTTCAGCCACGTGATCAGTGCATGATCAGCCACGTGATCAGTGCATGATCATCACGTGATCAGTGCATGATCAGTCACGTGATCAGTGCATGATCAGCCACGTGATCAGTGCATGATCCACGTGATCAGTGCATGATCAGTCACGTGATCAGTGCATGATCAGTCACGTGATCAGTGCATGATCAGCACGTGATCAGTGCATGATCAGCCACGTGATCAGTGCATGATCACCACGTGATCAGTGCATGATAGCGTGATCAGTGCATGATCAGTCACGTGATCAGTGCATGATCAGCCACGTGATCAGTGCATGATCAGCCACGTGATCAGTGCATGATCAGCCACGTGATCAGTGCATGATAGCCACGTGATCAGTGCATGATCATCCGTGATCAGTGCATGATCAGCCACGTGATCAGTGCATGATCAGCCACGTGATCAGTGCATGATCAGTCCGTGATCAGTGCATGATCAGTCACGTGACCAGTACATGGTAGCCACGTGATCATTGCATGATCAGCCACGTGATCAGTGCATGATAGCCACGTGATCAGTGCATGATCAGTCATGTGATACGTGTGTGATCAGCCACGTGATCAGTGCATGATATCCACGTGATCAGTGCATGACAGCCACGTGATCAGTGCATGAGCTCACGGGATCAGTGCATGATCAGTCACGTGATACATGTGTGATCAGCCACGTGATCAGTGCATGATGAGCCACGTGATCAGTGCAGGATCAATTACGTGATCAGTGCATGATCAGTCACGTGACCAGTACATGGTTGCTCGTGATCGTTGCATGATCAGCCACGTGAGCAGAGCATGATAGCCACGTGATCAGTGCATGATCAGTCACGTGATCAGTACATGATCAGTCACGTGAACAGTGCATGATCATTTACGTGATCTGTGCATGATCAGTCACGTGACCAGTATATGGTAGCTACGTGATCATTCCGACAGCCACGTGAGCAGTGCATGATAGCGTGATGTGTGCATGAGTTACGTGAGCAGAGTATGATCAGCCACGTGATCAGTGCATGAGTGCCAGTGATCAGTGCATGATATGTCACGTGAGGTGTGTGATCAGCCACGTGAACAGTGCATGTTCAGCCACGTGATCAGTGCATGATAGCCACGTGATCAGTGCATGATCAGTTACGTGAGCAGTGTATGATCAGCCACGTGATCAGTGCATGGTCAGACGTGAACAGTGTATGATCAGCCACGTGATCAGTGCATGATATCCAAGTGATCAGTGCATGATCATCACGTGATCAGTGTATGATCAGCCACGTGAACAGTGCATGCTCAGTCACGTGATCTGGGCCTGCTGAGCTGCGTGATTACTGTCTGCTCATCTGCTTGACAATTGCCAGCTGAGCTGCACGATTCCTGCCTGTCATCTGCTTGACAATTGCCAGCTGTGCTGCGTAATTCCTGCCTGCTCAGCTGCTTGATTATTGCCAGCTGAGCAGCATGATTCCTCACAGCTGAGTTCCATGATTATTGCCTGCTGACTGTTTGATTCGTGCCTACTCAGCTCTTTGTTTATTGCCTCCAGAGGCACATGATCAGTGTATGATAGCAAACATGATCAGCGCATGATCAGTCACATGATCAGCGCCATTAAGTCACGTGATCACTACATGATAGTCATGTGATCAGTCCATGCTCAGTCACGGTATCAGTGCATGATCAGCCACGTGATCAGTGCATGATCTGTCACATGATTAGTGTATGATCATCCACGTGATCAGTGCATGGGCAGTCATGTGATCAGTGCATGATATAGACGTGATCAGTGCATGATCAGTCTCGTGATCAGTGCATGATAGCCACGTGATCAGTGCATGATCAGTCACCTGATGGGTGTATGATCATTCACGTGACCTGTACATGGTAGCTACATGATCATTGCATGATCAGCCACGTGAGTAGTGCATGATAGCCACGTGATCACTGCATGATCAGTCACGTGATCAGTGCATGATCAGTCATGTGACCAGTACATGGTAGCTGCGTGATCATGGCATGATCAGCCACGTGAGCAGTGCATGATAGCCACGTGATCAGTGCATGATCAGACACGTGATCAGTGCATGATCAGTCACGTGATCAGTGCATGATCAGCCACGTGATCAGTGCATGATCAGACGTGATCAGTGCATGATCAGCCACGTGATCAGTGCATGATAGCCACGTGATCAGTGCATGATCAGTCACGTGATCAGTGCATGATCAGTCACGTGATCAGTGCATGATCAGCGTGATCAGTGCATGATCAGCCACGTGATCAGTGCATGATCAATTACGTGATCAGTGCATGATCAGTCACGTGACCAGTGCATGATAGCTACGTGATCATTGCATGATCAGCCACGTGATCAGTGCATGATAGCCAGGTGATCAGTGCATGATAGCCACGTGATCAGTGCATGATCAGTCACGTGATCAGTGTGTGATCAGCCACGTGATCAGTGCATGATAGCCACGTGATCAGTGCATGATCAGCCACGGGATCAGTGCATGATCAGTCACGTGATCAGTGCATGATCAGCCACGTGATCAGTGCATGATCAGCGCGTGATCAGTGCATGATCAGCCAAGTGATCAGTGCATGATAGCCACGTGATCAGTGCATGATCAGTCACGTGATCAGTGCATGATCAGTCACGTGATCAGTGCATGATCAGCCACGTGATCAGTGCATGATCAGCCATGATCAGTGCATGATCAGCACGTGATCAGTGCATGATCATCACGTGACCAGTGCATGATCAGCCACGTGATCAGTGCATGATCAGCCACGTGATCAGTGCATGATCAGCCACGTGATCAGTGCATGATCAGCCACGTGATCAGTGCATGATAGCCACGTGATCAGTGCATGATCAGTCACGTGATCGTGTATGATCAGCCACGTGATCAGTGCATGATATCCACGTGATCAGTGCATGATCAGCCACGTGATCAGTGCATGATGCACGTGATCAGTGCATGATCAGTCACGTGATACATGTGTGATCAGCCACGTGATCAGTGCATGATGAGCCACGTGATCAGTGCAGGATCAATTACGTGATCAGTGCATGATCAGTCACGTGACCAGTACATGGTTGCTACGTGATCGTTGCATGATCAGCCACGTGACAGTGCATGATAGCCACGTGATCAGTGCATGATCAGTCACGTGATCAGTGCATGATCAGTCACTTGAACAGTGCATGATCATTTACGTGATCTGTGTATGATCAGTCACGTTACCAGTATATGGTTGCTACGTGATCATTCCATGACGACCACGTGAGCAGTGCATGATAGCCACGTGATGTGTGCATGAGTTACGTGAGCAGAGTATGATCAGCCACGTGATCAGTGCATGAGTGCCACGTGATCAGTGCATGATATGTCACGTGACAGTGTGTGATCATACGTGAACAGTGCATGTTCAGCCACGTGATCAGTGCGTGATAGCCACGTGATCAGTGCATGATCAGTTGTGAGCAGTGTATGATCAGCCACGTGATCAGTGCAGTCGACACGTGAACGGTGTATGATCAGCCACGTGATCAGTGCATGATATCCAAGTGATCAGTGCATGATCATCACCTGATCAGTGTATGATCAGCCACGTGAACAGTGCATGCTCAGTCACGTGATCTGGGCCTGCTGAGCTGCGTGATTACTGTCTGCTCATCTGCTTGACAATGCCAGCTGAGCTGCACGATTCCTGCCTGTCATCTGCTTGACAATTGCCAGCTCTGCGTAATTCCTGCCTGCTCAGCTGTTTGATTATGCCAGCTGAGCAGCATGATTCCTCACAGCTGAGTTCCATGATTATTGCCTGCTGACTGTTTGATTCGTGCCTACTCAGCTCTTTGTTTATTGCCTCCAGAGGCACATGATCAGTGTATGATAGCAAACATGATCAGTGCACGATCAGTCAAATGATCAGCCATTAAGTCACGTGATCACTACATGATAGTCATGTGATCAGTCCATGCTCAGTCACGGTATCAGTGCATGATCAGCCACGTGATCAGTGCATGATCAGTCAGATCAGTGTATGATCATCCACGTGATCACTGCATGGGCAGTCATGGTGCATGATATACATGTGATCAGTGCATGATCAGTCACGTGATCAGTGCATGATCAGCCACGTGATCAGTGCATGATGAGCCACGTGATCAGTGCAGGATCAATCACGTGATCAGTGCATGATCAGTCACGTGACCAGTACATGGTTGCTACGTGATCGTTGCATGATCAGCCACGTGAGCAGAGCATGATAGCCACGTGGTCAGTGCATGATCAGTCACGTGATCAGTGCATGATCAGTCACGTGATCAGTGCATGATCATTTACGTGATCTTTGCATGATCAGTCACGTGACCAGTATATGGATTTACTCGTGATCATTCATCAGGCACGTGATCAGTGCATGATAATGATGTGTGCATGAGTTACGTGAGCAGAGTATGATCAGCGACGTGATAAGTGCATGAGTGCCACGTGATCAGTGCATGATATGTCACGTGACAGGTGTGTGATCAGCCACGTGATCAGTGCATGTTCAGCCACGTGATCAGTGCATGATAGCCACGTGATCAGTGCATGATCAGTCCGTGAGCAGTGTATGATCAGCCACGTGATCAGTGCATGGTCAGACACGTGAACAGTGTATGATCAGCCGCGTGATCAGTGCATGATATCCAAGTGATCAGTGCATGATCATCACGTGATCAGTGTATGATAAGCCACGTGAACAGTGCATGCTCAGTCACGTGATCTGGGCCTGCTGAGCTGCGTGATTACTGTCTGCTCATCTGCTTGACAATTGCCAGCTGAGCTGCACGATTCCTGTCATCTGCTTGACAATTGCCAGCTGTGCTGCGTAATTCCTGCCTGCTCAGCTGCTTGATTATTGCCAGCTGAGCAGCATGATTCCTCACATGAGTTCCATGATTATTGCCTGCTGACTGTTTGATTCGTGCCTACTCAGCTCTTTGTTTATTGCCTCCAGAGGCACATGATCAGTGTATGATAGCAAACATGATCAGCGCATGATCAGTCAAATGATCAGCGCCATTAAGTCACGTGATCACTACATGATAGTCATGTGATCAGTCCATGCTCAGTCACGGTATCAGTGCATGATCAGCCACGTGATCAGTGCATGATCTATGATTAGTGTATGATCATCACGTGATCACTGCGCGAGGTGATCATGTGATCAGTGCATGATCAGGCGTGAACAGTGCATGATCAGTCTCGTGATCGGTGCATGATAGCCGTGATCAGTGCATGATCATCACCTGATGGGTGTATGATCATTCGTGACCAGTACATGGCAGCTATGATCATTGCATGATCAGCCACCTGATAGTGCATGATAGCCACGTGATCACTGCATGATCAGTCACGTGATCAGTGCATGATCAGTCATGTGACCAGTACATGGTAGCTGCGTGATCATGCATGATCCGTGATCAGTGCATGATAGCACGTGATCGGTGCATGATCACCACGAGATCAGTGCATGATCATCACGAGATCAGTGCATGATCAGCCACGTGATCAGTGCATGACCAGGCACGTGATCAGTGTATGTCAGCCAAGTGATCAGTGCATGATAGCCACGTGATCAGTGCATGATCAGTCACGTGATCAGTGCATGATCAGTTATGTGATCAGTGTATGATCAGCCACGTGATCAGTGCATGATCAGCCACATGATCAGTGCATGATCAGTGCGTGCTCAGTGCATGATCAGTTACATGACCAGTACATGTAGCTACGTGATCATTGCATGATCAGCCACGTGATCAGTGCATGATAGCCCACGTGATCAGTGCATGATAGCCACGTGATCAGTGCATGATCGGTCATGTGATACATGTGTGATCAGCCACATGATCAGTGCATGATATCACGTGATCAGTGCATGACAGCCACGTGATCAGTGCATGAGAGCCACGGGATCAGTGCATGATCAGTCACGTGATCATGTGTGATCAGCCACGTGATCAGTGCATGATCATCCCGTGATCAGTGCAGGATCAATTACGTGATCAGTGCATGATCAGTCACGTGACCAGTACATGGTTGCTACGTGATCATTGCATGATCAGCCACGTGGCAGAGCATGACAGCCGCGTGGTCAGTGCATGATCAGTCACGTGATCAGTACATGATCAGTCACGTGAACAGTGCATGATCATTTACGTGATCTTTGCATGATCAGTCACGTTACCAGTATATGGTAGCTACGTGATCATTGCATGACAGCCACGTGAGCAGTGCATGATAGCCACGTGATGTGTGCATGAGTTACGTGAGCAGAGTATGATCAGCCACGTGATCAGTGCATGATACCACGTGATCAGTGCATGATGTCACGTGATCAGGTGTGTGATCAGCCACGTGAACAGTGCATGCTCAGTCACGTGATCTGGGCCTGCTAGCACGTGATTGCTGTCTGCTCATCTGCTTGACAATTGCCAGCTGAGTGGTCCTGCTGTCATCTGCTTGACAATTGCCAGCTGTGCTGCATAATTCCTGCACTGCTATGCTGTTGATTATTGCCAGCTGAGGGATTCTCACAGCTGAGTTCCATGATTAGCCACTGCTGATCTGTGTTGATCAGTGCCTACTCAGCTCTGTTGTTCTCCATGACAGTCAGCCATTAGCAAACATGATCAGCGCATGATCAGTCACATGATCAGCGCATTAATCCGCATGATCACTGCATGATAGTCATGTGATCAGTCCATGCTCAGTCACGGTATCAGTGCATGATCAGCCACGTGATCAGTGCATGATCTGTCACATGATTAGTGTGCGATCATCCACGTGATCAGTGCATGGGCAGTCATGTGATCAGTGCATGATATAGGCGTGATCAGTGCATGATCAGTCTGGTGATCAGTGCATGATAGCCGCGTGATCAGTGCATGATCAGTCACCTGATGGGTGTATGATCATTCCGTGACCTGTACATCAGGTAGCACATGATGTTGCATGATCAGCCGTGGTAGTTCATGATAGCCACGTGATCTGCGATCAGTCATGATCAGTGTGATCAGTGCATGTGACCATACATGTGCAGCAGCTGATCAGGCATGATCAGCGTGAGCAGTGCATGATAGCCACGTGACCAGTGCATGATCAGACACGAGATCAGTGCATGATCAGTCACGTGATCAGTGCATGATCAGCCACGTGATCAGTGCATGACAGCACGTCAGTGTATGTCCAGCCAAGTGATCAGTGCATGATAGCCACGTGATCAGTGCATGATCAGTCACGTGATCAGTGCATGATCAGTTGTGTGATCAGTGTATGATCAGCGTGATCAGTGCATGATCAGCCACGTGATCAGTGCATGATCAATCATGATCAGTGCATGATCACTCCGTGACAGTGCATGGTAACTACGTGATGTGCCTGATCAGCTGCATGATCAGTGCATGATAGCACGTGATCAGTGCATGATCAGTCATGTGATACGTGTGTGATCAGCCACGTGATCAGTGCATGATATCCGCGTGATGAGTGCATGATCAGCGTGATCAGTGCATGAGAGCCACGTGATCAGTGCATGATCAGTCACGTGACATTGTGTGATCAGCCACGTGATCAGTGCATGATGAGCCACGTGATCAGTGATCTGATGCGTGATCAGTGCATGATCAGTCACGTGACCGGTGCATGGTTACTAGTGATCAGTTGCATGGTCAGCCACGTGAGCAGAGCATGATAACGTGGTGTGCATGATCAGTCACTGCGTGATCAGTACATGATCAGTCCGTGAACAGTGCACGTCCATGATTACGTGATCTTTGCATGATCAGTCACGTTACCAGTATATGGTGCCACGTGATCATTGGCGAGCCACGTGAGCAGTGCATGATGTACGTGGTCAGTGCATGATCAGACACGAGATCAGTGCATGACCATGCCGCGTGATCAATATATGATCAGCAAGTTATCAGTGCATGATAGCCACGTGATCAGTGGATGATCAGTCACGTGATCAGTGCATGATCAGTTATGTGATCAGTGTATGATCAGCCACGTGATCAGTGCATGATCAGCCACATGATCAGTGCATGATCAGCCACGTGATCAGTGCATGATCAGTCACGTGACAGTGCATGGTAGCCACGTGGTCAGGTGCCTGATCAGCCACAGGACGGTGCATGATAGCCACGTGATCAGTGCATGATCGGTCATGTGATCAGTGTGTGATCAGCCACGTGATCAGTGCATGATATCCACGTGATCAGTGCAGGATCAATTCGTGATCAGTGCATGATCAGTCACGTGACCAGTACATGGTTGCTCATGATGATGCGCATGATCAGCGCGTGAGCAGAGCATGATAGCATGGTCAGTGCATGATCAGTCGTGATCAGTACATGATCATCACGTGAACAGTGCATGATCATTCGCGTGATCAGTTTGCGATCGATCAGTTACCAGTATATGGTTGCTACATGATCATTATGACGACCATGATCAGTGCCGATGACGCAGTGATGTGGCGCGATCATGCAGCAGAGTATGATCAGCCGTGATCAGTGCGATGAGTGCGTGATCAGTGCATGATCAGCCATGTGATCAGTGCATGATATATCGCATGACATCGTGTGATCAGCCCGTGAACAGTGCATGTTCAGCCACGATCAGTGCATGATAGCCACGTGATCAGTGCATGATCAGTTACGTAAGCAGTGTATGATCAGCCACGTGATCAGTGCATGGTCAGACACGTGAACAGTGCATGATCAGCCACGTGATCAGTGCATGATATCCAGTGATCAGTGCATGATCATCACGTGATCGGTGTATGATCAGCCACATGAACAGTGCATGCTCAGTCACGTGATCTGGGCCTGCTGAGCTGCGTGATTACTGTCTGATCATCTGCATGACAATTGCCAGCTGAGCTGCACGATTAATGCCTGTCATCTGCTTGACAATTGCCAGCTGTGCTGCGTAATTCCTGCCTGTTCAGCTGCTTGATTATTGCCAGCTGAGCAGCATGATTCCTCACCTGAGTTCCATGATTATTGCCTGCTGACTGTTTGATTCGTGCCTACTCAGCTCTTTGTTTATTGCCACAGGCACATGATCAGTGTATGATAGCAAACATGATCAGCGCATGATCAGTCAAATGATCAGCGCCATTAAGTCACGTGATCACTACATGATAGTCATGTGATCAGTCCATGCTCATCACGTATCAGTGCATGATCAGCCACGTGATCAGTGCATGATCTGTCACATGATCATGTAGATCATCCATGATCACTGCGGGCAGTCATGTGATCAGTGCATGATGTACTGATCAGTGCATGATCAGTCTCGTGATCAGTGCATGATAGCCGCGTGATCGGTGCATGATCAGTCACCTGATGGGTGTATGATCATTCCGTGACCTGTATGGCTACATGATCATTGCAAGATCAGCCACGTGATAGTGCATGATAGCCACGTGATCACTGCATGATCAGTCGTGATCAGTGCATGATCAGTCATGTGACCAGTACATGGTAGCTGCGTGATCATGGCATGATCAGCACGTGAGCGGTGCGTGATAGCCACGTGATCAGTGCATGATCAGACACGTGATCAGTGCATGACCAGTGCGTGATCAGTGTATGATCAGCAAGTGATCAGTGCATGATAGCCATGATCGGTGCATGATCAGTCACGTGATCAGTGCATGATCAGTTATGTGATCAGTGTATGATCAGCACGTGATCAGTGCATGATCAGCCACATGATCAGTGCATGATCAATAACGTGCTCAGTGTGATCAGTTACTTGACCAGTTCATGGTATCGTGATCATTGCCTGATAAGCCGCGTGATCAGTGCATGATAAGCCACGTGATCAGTGCATGATAGCGTGATCAGTGCATGATCAGTCATGTGATAAGTGTGTGATCAGCCACGTGATCAGTGCATGATATCCACGTGATAAGTGCATGATAGCCACGTGATCAGTGCATGATGAGCCACGTAGTCAGTGCACGATCAGTCACGTGATCATGTGTGATCAACCACGTGATCTGTGCATGATGAGCCACGTGATCAGTGCAGGATCAATTACGTGATCAGTGCATGATCAGTCACGTGACCAGTACGTGGTTGCTACGTGATCAGTTATGATCAGCCACGTGAGCAGAGCATGATAGCGTGATCAGTGCATGATCAGTCACGTGATCAGTACATGATCAGTCACGTGAACAGTACATGATCATTTCGTGATCTGTGCATGATCAGTCACGTTACCAGTATATAGTAGCTCGTGATCATTCCATGAGGAGCCACGTGAGCAGTGCATGATAGCTACGTGATGTGTGCATGATCAGTTTCGTGAGCAGAGTATGTTCAGCCACGTGATCAGTGCATGAGTACCACGTGATCAGTGCATGTTATGTCACGTGACAGGTGTGTGATCAGCCACGTGAACACTGCATGTTCAGCACGTGATCGGTGCATGATAGCCACGTGATCAGTGCATGATCAGTTACGTGAGAGTGTGATCAGCCACATGATCAGTGCATGGTCAGACACGTGAACAGTATATGATCAGCCACGTTATCAGTGCATGATATCCAAGTGATCAGTGCATGATCATCACGTGATCAGTGTATGATCAGCCACGTGAACAGTGCATGCTCAGTCACGTGATCAGGGCCTGCTGATCTGTGTATTTACTCTCTTCTCATCTGCTTGACAATTGCCAGCTGAGCTGCATGATTTCTGCCTGTCATCTGCTTGACAATTGCCAGCTGTGCTGCATAATTCCTGCCTGCTCAGCTGCTTGATTATTGCCAGCTGAGCAGCATGATTCCTCACACCTGAGTTCCATGGTTATTGCCTGCTGACTGTTTGATTCGTACCTACTCAGCTCTTTGTTTATTGCCTCCAGAGGCACATGATCAGTGTATGATAGCAAACATGATCATGCATGATCAGTCACATGATCAGGCCATTAAGTCACGTGATCACTACATGATAGTCATGTGATCAATCCATGCTCAGTCACGGTATCAGTGCATTATCAGCCACGTGATCAGTGCATGATCAGCCAGGTGATCAGTGTCATAGCAACTGATGATCATGATTTGTCGCGTGATCTGTGCATGACAGTGGGTGATCAGTGCATGATCAGCAATGAACAGTGCATGATAGCCACGTGATCAGTGCATGATCCGTCACCTGATGGGTGTATGATCAGTCACCTCACCGGTACATGGTAGCTACTGATCATTGCATGATCAGCCACGTGAGTAGTGCATGATAGCCACGTGATCAGTGCATGATCATCGCGTGTTCAGTGCATGATCAGTCATGTAATCTGTGCGCCATGAAGACCGCGTGATCAGTGTATGACCAGCCAAGTGATCAGTGCATGATAGCCGCGTGATCAGTGCATGATCAGTCACGTGATCAGTGCGTCAGTCGCAGTGATCAGTGGATGATCAGCCACGTGATCAGTGCATGATCAGCCACATGATCAGTGCATGATCAATTATGTGATCAGTGCATGATCAGTTCGTTACCAGTATATGGTAGCTAGGTGATCATTGCATGATCAGCCACATAATCCGTGCATGATAGCCACGAGATCAGTGCATGATCATCACGTGATCAATGCATGATCAGCACGTTAACAGTGCATGATAAGCACCTGATCAGTGCATGATCAGTCACGTGATCAGTGCATGATCATTCACGTGATCAGTACATGGTAGCCGTGATCATTGCATGAACAGCCGCGTGAGCAGTGCATGATGCCCCGTGATCATGTGCATGATCTGTCGCGTGATCAGTGCATGATATCCAGGTGATCAGTGCATGAGTCACGTGATCAATGTATGATCAGCCACGTGATCAGTGCATGATCAGCCAAATTATAAGTGCATGATCATCCGTGATCAGTGCATGATCAACCACGTGATCAGTTCATGATCAGTCACGTGATCAGTACATGATCAGTCACGTGAACAATGCGTGATCATTTCGTGATTTGTGCATGATCAGTCACGTGACCAGTATAGGGTCGCTCATTGATCATGCATGAGAAGCCACGTGAGCAGTGCATGATAAACGTGTGATCAGTGCATGATGAGTTATTGAGCAGGTATGATCAGCCGTGATCAGTGCATGATCAGCCGTGATCAGTGCATAATATGTCACGTGACAGGTGTGTGATCAGCCGCGAACAGTGCATGTTCAGCCACGTGATCAGTGCATGATAGCCACGTGATCAGTGCATGACCAGTTACGTGAGCAGTGTATGATCAGCCACGTGATCAGTGCATGGTCAGACACGTGAACAGTGTATGATCAGCCACATGATCAGTGCATGATATCCAAGTGATCAGTGCATGATCATCACGTGATCAGTGTACAATCAGCCACGTGAACAGTGCATGCTCAGTCACGTGATCTGGGCCTGCTGAGCTGCGTGATTACTCTCTGCTCATCTGCTTGACAATTGCCAGCTGAGCTGCACGATTCCTGCCTGTCATCTGCTTGGTAATTGCCAGCTGTGCTGCGTAATTCCTGCCTGTTCAGCTGCTTGATTATTGCCAGCTGAGCAGCATGATTCCTCACACCTGAGTTCCATGATTATTGCCTGCTGACTGTTTGATTCGTGCCTACTCAGCTCTTTGTTTATTGCCTCCAGAGGCGCATGATCAGTGTATGATAGCAAACATGATCAGCGCATGATCAGTCACATGATCAGCGCCATTAAGTCACGTGATCACTACATGATAGTCATGTGATCAGTCCATGCTCAGTCACGGTATCAGTGCATGATCAGCCACGTGATCAGTGCATGATCTGTCACAAGATTAGTGTATGATCATCCGCGTGATCAGTGCACGGGCAGTCATGTGATCAGTGCATGATATACGTGAACAGTGCATGATCGGTCTCGTGATCAGTACATGATCAGTCACGTGAACAGTGCATGATCAGTTACGTGATCTTTGCATGATCATTCACGTTACCAGTATATGGTAGCTACGTGATCATTCCATGAGCAGCCACGTGAGCAGTGCTTGATAGCCACGTGATCAGTGCATGATCAGACACGAGATCAGTGCATGACCAGCGTGATCAATATATGTCCAGCCAGGTTATCAGTGCATGATCAGCCACGTGATCAGTGCATGATCATCCACGTGATCAGTGCATGATCAGTGATCAGTCATGTGATCAGTCGTATGATCAGCCACGTGATCAGTGCAGTCAGCCACATGATCAGTGCATGATCAATCACGTGATCAGTGCATGATCAGTCACGTGACCAGTACATGGTCAGCCACGTGATCATTGCCTGATCAGCCACATGATCAGTGCATGATAACCACGTGATCAGTGCATGATAGCCACGTGATCAGTGCATGATCAGTCATGTGATCGTGTGTGATCAGCCACGTGATCAGTGCATGATATCCACGTGATCAGTGCAGGATCAAATACGTGATCAGTGCATGATCAGTCATGTGACCAGTACATGGTTGCTACGTGATCGTTGCATCATCAGCCACGTGAGCAGAGCATGATAGCCACGTGGTCAGTGCATGATCAGTCACGTGATCAGTACACGATCAGTCACGTGAACAGTGCATGATCATTTACGTGATCTTGCATGATCAGTCACGTGACCAGTATATGGTTGCTACATGATCATTCCATGACAGCCACGTGAGCAGTGCATGATAGCCACGTGATGTGTGCATGAGTTACGTGAGCAGAGTATGATCAGCCACGTGATCAGTGCATGAGTGCCACGTGATCTGTGCATGATCAGCCACGTGATCAGTGCATGATCAGTCACGTGACAGTGTGTGATCAGCCACGTGAACAGTGCATGTTCAGCCACGTGATCAGTGCATGATAGCCACGTGATCAGTGCATGATCAGTTACGTGAGCAGTGTATGATCAGCCACGTGATCAGTGCATGGTCAGACACACGTGAACAGTGTATGATCAGCTACGTGATCAGTGCATGATATCCAAGTGATCAGTGCATGATCATCACGTGATCAGTGTATGATCCGCCACGTGAACAGTGCATGCTCAGTCACGTGATCTGGGCCTGCTGAGCTGCGTGATTACTGTCTGATCATCTGCTTGACAATTGCCAGCTGAGCTGCACGATTAATGCCTGTCATCTGCTTGACAATGCCAGCTGTGCTGCGTAATTCCTGCCTGCTCAGCTGCTTGGTGTATTGCCAGCTGAGCAGCATGATTCCTCACACCTGAGTTCCATGATTATTGCCTGCTGACTGTTTGATTCGTGCCTACTCAGCTCTTTGTTTATTGCCTCCAGAGGCACATGATCAGTGTATGATAGCAAACATGATCAGTGCATGATCAGTCAAATGATCAGCGCCATTAATCACGTGATACATGATAGTCATGTGATCAGTCCATGCTCAGTCACGGTATCAGTGCATGATCAGCCACGTGATCAGTGCATGATCTGTCACAAGATTGATCAGTGATCATCCCGTGATCAGTGCGGGCAGTCATGTGATCAGTGCATGATAGGCGTGAACAGTGCATGATCAGTCTCGTGATCAGTGCATGATAGCCACGTGATCAGTGCATGATCAGTCACCTGATGGGTGTATGATCATTCACGTGCCTGTACATGGTAGCTACATGATCATTGCATGAGATCAACCACGTGAGTAGTGCATGCATGCCACGTGATCACTGCATGATCAGTCACGTGATCAGTGCATGATCAGTCATGTGACCAGTACATGGTAGCCGTGATCATGGCATGATCAGCCACGTGAGCAGTGCATGATAGCCACGTGATCAGTGCATGATCAGACACGAGATCAGTGCATGATCAGTCACGTGATCAGTGCATGATCAGCCACGTGATCAGTGCATGACCAGCTGATCAGTGTATGTCCAGCCAGTGATCAGTGCATGATAGCCACGTGATCAGTGCATGATCAGTCACGTGATCAGTGCATGATCAGTTATGTGATCAGTGTATGATCAGCCACGTGATCAGTGCATGATCAATTACGTGCTCAGTGCATGATCAGTTACTTGACCAGTTCATGGCAGTAAACTCGTGATCAGTTGCCTGATAAGCCACGTGATCAGTGCATGATATCCGCGTGATCAGTGCATGATAGCCACGTGATCAGTGCATGATCAGTCATGTGATAAGTGTGTGATCAGCCACGTGATCAGTGCATGATATCCACGTGATCAGTGCATGACAGCCACGTGATCAGTGCATGTGAGCCATGATCAGTGCATGATCAGTCACGTGATACATGTGTGATCAGCCGCGTGATCTGTGCATGATGAGCCACGTGATCAGTGCAGGATCAATTACGTGATCAGTGCATGATCAGTCACGTGACCAGTACATGGTTGTTACGTGATGGTTGCATGATCAGCGTGAGCAGAGCATGATAGCCGTGATCAGTGCATGATCAGTCACGTGATCAGTACATGATCAGTCACGTGAACAGTACATGATCATTCACGTGATCTGTGCATGATCAGTCACGTTACCAGTATATGGTAGCTACGTGATCATTCCATGACGAGCCACGTGAGCAGTGCATGATAGCCACGTGATGTGTGCATGATCAGTTACGTGAGCAGAGTATGTTCAGCCACGTGATCAGTGCATGAGTGCCGCGTGATCAGTGCATGTTATGTCACGTGACAGGTGTGTGATCAGCTACGTGAACACTGCATGTTCAGCCACGTGATCAGTGCATGATAGCCACGTGATCAGTGCATGATCAGTTACGTGAGCAGTGTATGATCAGCCACATGATCAGTGCATGGTCAGACACGTGAACAGTATATGATCAGCCACGTTATCAGTGCATGATATCCAAGTGATCAGTGCATGATCATCACGTGATCAGTGTATGATCAGCCACGTGAACAGTGCATGCTCAGTCACGTGATCAGGGCCTGCTGAGCTGAGTGATTACTGTCTGCCTCTCCTTGACAATTGCCAGCTGAGCTGCACGATTCCTGCCTGTCATCTGCTTGACAATTGCCAGCTGTGCTGCGTGATTCCTGCCTGCTCAGCTGCTTGATTATTGCCAGCTGAGCAGCATGATTCCTCACAGCTGAGTTCCATGATTATTGCCTGCTGACTGTTTGATTCGTGCCTACTCTCAGCTCTTTGTTTATTGTCTCCAGAGGCACATGATCAGTGTATGATAGCAAACATGATCAGCGCATGATCAGTCACATGATCAGCGCCATTAAGTCACGTGATCACTACATGATAGTCATGTGATCAGTCCATGCTCAATCACGGTATCAGTGCTTGATCAGCCACGCGATCAGTGCATGATCAGCCAGGTGATCATTTCATGAGAGCTATGTGATCAGTTCATGATTTGTCACGTGATCTGTGCATGACCAGGCAGGTGATCAGTGTACGATCAGCGACATGATCAGTGCATGATCCGTCACCTGATGGTGTATGATGATCAGTCACCTGACGATACATGGTAGCTACATGATCATTGCATGATCAGCCACGTGAGTGATGCATGATAGCCACGTGATCACATGATCAATCACATGTTCAGTGCATGATCAGTCATGTAATCTGTGCATGACCAGGCAGGGATCATGTATGACAAGCCAGTGATCAGTGCATGATAGCCACGTGATCAGTGCATGATCAGTCACGTGATCAGTGCATGATCAGCCACGTGATCAGTATGATCACCACTTGATCAGTGCATGATCAATTGCGTGATCAGTGCATGATCAGTCACCTGATGGGTGTATGATCATTCACGTGACCTGTACATGGCCTTCTACATGATCAGTGCATGGTCAGCCACGTGATTAGTGCATGATATCCACGTGATCACTGCATGATCAGTCACGTGATCAGTGCATGATCAGTTGACCAGTACATGATGCGCCGTGATCAGTGTCTGATCATCACATGATTAGCCGCGTGAGTACAGTTTGCATGATAGCCACGTGATCAGTGCATGACCAGGCACGTGATCAGTGCATGATCAGCCGCGTGATCGATGCATGCGACCAGGCACGTGATCAGTGTATGATCATCCAAGTGCTCAGTGCAGGATCAGCCAGGTGATCAGTGCATGATCAATCACATGATCAGTGTTGCCGATCATCTGGCTGATAGTGTGCTGATCGACCACGTGCTGATCCAGTGCATCGCGCCATTGATCAGTGCATGTGGAGTCATGTCGAATTGCCATGATGGCCCTTCGTGATCAGTGCGATCAGTCCCGTGATGACCATGATGATCAGCCAGAGTCAGTTCAGTGCAAGATCAGTCGTGATCAGTGCATGATCAGTCCACATGATCAGTGCATGATCATACGTGATAGGTGTGTGATCAGCCATGTGAACAATGCATCTCATCACGAGATCGGGCACTGCTGAGCTGTTGATTACGAATCTACTCATCTGCTTGACAATTTCCAGTGCAGCTACGATTCCTGCCTGTCTCTCTGACAATGATGCCAACTGTGCGCGTAATTCTGTTCATCTACTTGATTATTGCCAACTGAGGAGCATGATTTCTCAGAGCTGAGTTCTATGATTATAGCCTGCTGACTGATTCCTGCCTAATCAGCTCTATGTTATTGCCTCCAGAGAGCACATGTCAGTGTGTGACCCAAACGTGATCAGACATGATCAGTCATCAATGCATGATTATGCACGTGATCACTGCACGGTCAGTCACGTGATCAGTGCATGATCATCATGTGATCAATACATGGTAGCCTGGTGAGTCATTGCCATGATCAGTTTCCGTGAGCAGTGCATGATCACGTGATCAGTGCATGATCAGTCACTTGATCAGTGCATGATCAGTCACGTGATCAGTGCAAGATCAGTCACGTGACCAGTGCATGGTAGCTAGGTGATCATTGCATGATCAATCCACTGATCATGCATGGAAATAGCCAGTGATCAGTGCATGATCAGTCATGTGTAATCGTCTGTGTGATTGGCAGCCCGTGATCAGTGCATGATATCCACGTGATCAGCAGGATATGCGTGATCACATTCATGTATACATGATCTGTGCATGATCAGTCACGTGAACAGTGATGGTCATGTGATCAGTGTATGACCAGCCAAATGATCGGTGCATGATAGCCGTGATCAGTGCATGATCCTGCATGTTCAGTGTATGATCACCCACGTGATCAGTGCATGATCAGTCATGTGATCAGTGCCTGATCTGTAACGTGATCAGTGCACCAGTGATCAGTACGTGATCAGTGCATGATAGCCACGTGATCAGTGCATGATCAGTCACCTGATGGGTGTATGATCATTCACGTGACCTGTGCATGGGGCTACATGATACATTCAGCTGCAGTCAGCCACGTGAGTAGTGCATGATAGCCACGAGATCACTGCATGATCAGTCACGTGATCAGTGCATGATCAGCCACGTGATCAGTGCATGATCAGTCACCTGATGGGTGTATGATCATTCCGTGATCCTGTACACGGAGACTGACATGAACATTGCATGAGTCAGCCACGTGAGTAGTGCATGATAGCCACGTGATCACTGCATGATCAGTCCTGATCAGTGCATGATAGCCACGTGATCAGTGCATGATCAGTCCTGATGGGTGTATGATCAGTTCACGTGATCAGCCTGTACATGGGAGCTACATGAACATTGCATGATCAGCGATAGTGCACTATGACTGCACACAGTCATTCATGATCCAGATCACGTGTCAGTGCATGTAGCCATCTGATCAGTGTGCATGATCAGTCACTGATGGTGTATGATCATTCACGTGCTGTACATGGGAGACTACATGATGTCATTGCATGATCAGCCACGTGATAGTGCATGATAGCCACGTGATCACTGCATGATCAGTCACGTGATGATCAGTGTGATCAGTGTGACAATACATGCAGTAGCTGCGTGATCATGCATGTGCACGTAGTGAGCACAGTGCAGTGATAGCTACGTGATCAGTGCATGATCAGACACGAGATCAGTGCATGATCAGTCACGTGATCAGTGCATGATCAGCCACGTGATCAGTGCATGACCAGTCACGTGATCAGTGTATGTCAGCCAAGTGATCAGTGCATGATAGACAGGTGATCAGTGCATGATCAGTCACATGATCAGTGCATGTCAGTCAGCGTGATCAGGTGTGTGATCAGCCATGGAACAGTGCATGTCAGTCACGTGATCAGGGCCTGCTGATCTGGTGTCCTGTCTGCTCATCTGCTTGACAATTTCCAGCTGAACTGCACTGATTCCTGCTGTCATCTGCTTGACAGTGCCCTGTGCTGTGATTTCTGCCTGCTCATCTCTTGATTATTGCAGCTGAGCAGCATGATTCTCACGACTGAGTTCCATGATTATAGCCTGCTGACTGATTCCTGCCTGCTCAGCTCTGTTCATGCCTCGGGGCACATGATCAGTGTGTGACACCAAACATGATCAGCACATGATCAGTCACGTGATCAGTGCATGATCAGTCACAGATCAGTGTATGATCAGCCGTGATCAGTCCATGATCAGTACATGATCAGTGCATGATCATTGCCGTGACAGTTGCAGTCGGTCATGTGACCAGTATATGGTATCCATTGATCATTGCCATGATCAGCCACGTGAGCAGTGCATGATAGCCACGTGATCGGTGCATGATCAGCACGTGATCAGTGCATGATCAGCCATGTGATCAGTGCATGATCAGTCACGTGATCAGTGCATTCAGTCGATCCAGTGATCAGTGCATGATCATCCATGTGATCAGTCTGCATGTGGAGGTCATGTAGTCAATGCATGATAGCGGCGTGATCATGCATGATCAGTCCCGTGATGAGTGCATGATCAGCCAAGTGATCAGTGCATGATAAGCTCGCGTGATCAGATGCGTGATCAGTCCACATGAGATCAGTGCATGATCGATCCGCGTGATCAGTGTGTGATCAGCCACGGATCAGTGCATGCTCAGTAGGTGATCAGGGCCTGCTGAGCTGCGTGAACATTCTGTCTCTCTCTGCTTGACATTTCCAGCTGGCTGCACGTTCCTACCTGTCTCATCTCCTTGACAATTGCCCCCTGTGCTGTGTAATTCCGTGCACTGCTCAGCTCTACTTGATTATTGCCAGCTCAATGATTTCTCAGAGCGAGTTCCATGATTATAGCCTGCTGACTGATTCCTGCTACTCAAATCTATGTTCATTGCTTCCAGAGGCTGATCAGTGTTGACACCATAAACATGATCCAATGTAGTCAGTCACATGATCAATGCATGATAAGCCAGGTGATCAGTGCATGATCAATTATGTGATCAGTGCATGATCAGTCATGTGACCAGTACATGGTAGCTGCGTGATCATTGCATGATCAGCCGCGTGATCAGTGCATGATAGCCACGTGATCAGTGCATGATCAGTCGCGTGATCTGTGCATGATCATCGCGTGATCTGTGCATGATCAGTCCGCGTGATCAGTGCTGATCAATTACCTGATCAGTGCGCGATCAGTCGTGACCAGTGCATGGCTGCATTGATGTTGTGATCACCACGTGATCAGTGCATGATAGCCATGATCAGTGCATGATAGCCGTGGTCCATGTGATGCGCAGTCAGTCGGTGATCGTGTGTGATCAGCCACGTGATCAGTGCATGATATCCACGTGATCAGTGCAGGATAGTCCACCTGATCAGTTCATGATTATTCGTGATCTGTACATGATCATGCGTGACGATCAGTGCGTCGATCGACGATCAGTGTAGCGACCAGCCAAGTGATCAGTGCATGATAGCCGTGATCAGTGCGCAATCAGTCAGGCGTGTCAGTGCATGATCAGTCCAGTGATCATGTATGATCAGCCACGTGTTCAGTGCGTGATCAGCCGATCATTGCAGGATCAATTGTCCATGATCAGTGCATGATCAGCCTGCGTGTTCAGTGCATGATCTGTCACGTGATGGTATTATGATCATCACGTGATCAGTGCATGATAGTCATGTGATCAGTGCGCCATGCTGTTGGCGCTGATTGCCGATCAGTCTGGTGATCAGTTTGTGATAGCCACGTGATCAGTGCAGATGATGCTGTGGCCAGTACAGCTGGTATCTGTGTGATCATCGCATGATCAGCCACGTGAGCAGTGCATGATAACCAGCGTGATCAGTGCATGATCAGACACGAGATCAGTGCATAATCAGTCACACGTGATCTGATGCATGATCAGCCCGTGATCAGGCCATGACCGAACACGTGATCAGTGTATGTCCAGCCAAGTGAGCAGAGCATGATCAACCACGTGATCAGTGCATGATCAGTCACATGATCAGTGCATGATCAGTCCGCGTGATAGGTGTGTGTTCAGCCAGGATGAACAGTGCATGCTGGAAGCGTTATCAGGGCTTGCTGAACTGCGTGATTACTGTCTGCTCATCTGCTTGACAATTGCCATTCTGCAGTTCTGCCATGTCATCTCACTTAGGCAAGTGCACACCTGTGCTGCGTAATTGCTGCAGACTCTGGCATCCTTTTGATTATTGCCAGCTGAGCAACATGATTTCCTGAGGCTGGTTCCATGAATTATAGCCTGCTGACTGATTCCTGCATGCTCAGCTCTGATTCATTGCCTCCAGAGCACACATGATCAGTGTGTGACACCAAACATGATCAGCACATGATCAGTCACGTAATCAATGCATGATAAGCCAGGTGATCAGTGCATCAGTCAGTGATCAGTGCATGTCAGTCATGTGACAGTGCACATGGCCGCTTCAGTGTGATCAGTGCATGATCAGCCACGTGATCAGTGCATGATAGCACGTGATCAGTGCATGATCAGTTACGTGAGCAGAGTATGATCAGCCACGTGATCCTTGCATGAGTGCACGTGATGAGTGCATGATATGTCACGTGATCAGGTGTGTGATCAGCCACGTGATCAGTGCATGTTCAGCCAGGTGATCAGTGCATGATAGCCACGTGATCAGTGCATGATCAGTTACCTGAGCAGTGTATGATCAGTCACGTGATGATCAGTGTGATCAGCCACGTGATCAGTGCATGCGCAGTCACGTCATCAGTGCATGATAGCCACGTGATCAGTGCATGCTCAGTCACGTGATCTGTGACTTGATCAGCCACGTGATCAGTGCCTGCAGACTCACGTGATCAGGGCCTGCTGAGCTGCGTGATTCCTGCCGGCTCATCTGCATGACAATTGCCATCTGAGCTGCGTGATTCCTGTCGGCTCATCTGCTTGACAATTGCCAGCTGAGCTGCGTGATTCCTGCCTGGTCACGTGCTTGATTATTGCCAGTTGAGCAGCATGATTCGTCACTGCTGAGCTCCATGCTTATTGCCTGCTGATTGCGTGGTTCGTGTCTGCTCAGCTCTTTGAGTATTGCCTCCTGAGGTCCCTGTTCGGTCGCCACCTGCCGGGGACCAGCACCAACTGATCCAGGGTATTCGAAGGAGAGATGGCCTAGGCGACTCTTTATATGCTAATCAGAGATGTCAAGAATAATAGTATGAGGAGAGCTCAGTAGGAAAATTGGTGGAAAAGAGACTGAGTAGCTTGGTTTACGCGGAAGACCAATCAAACTTCAAGACAAGAAGTTTGCACAACTTACGTAGGCCGCAGGCGCCCTCTCGAATAGCGAAAGGTGCCTCACCCTAGACACCTTCTCGAGTGGGTCTTAGCAGCCCAGGCATAATTAGTAAGCGTGGTGGTTTCTGCGCTCCAGATGGAGACTCAGCTGGAAGTTAAAGGGAAGAATGACAAGGAACTTTATGAATTGGAGCTGTAAGTTAACTCTTTGACAGAGAGAGCGAGATGGTGGTGGGGGACAGCCCCAGTGAAATCAGAGGTGAGAGCACAAAGCAATACAGTAGGCAGACTCTGGTTTTGGGGGGAGATGCTCGAGAATATCCGGGTGGACTCCTGAGGCTCGATCCCGCATTTGCGTATGCCGAGCCTCCTTCCTCATGACCTTTGTCCAGAGTGGAATGCCTCCCCGGCTCCCGGCACATGATCAGTGCATGCTCAGTCACGATATCAGGGCCTGCTCAGCCACGTGATCACTGACGGCACAGTCCCGTGATCAGCGCCTCTCAGTCACGTGATCACCGTATGATAAACACGTGATCAGTGAACGACCAGCCACGTGATCACTGCATGCGCGTCAGGTGGTCAGTTCCTGATCAGCCACCTGATCAGTGCGTGCACAGTCCCCTGATCAGCGCCTGTCAGTCACTGATCACTGCCTGATAAACACGTGATCAGTGCCCGAACAGCCACGTCATCAGTGCATGCGCAGTCACGTGATCAGTGCATGATAGCCACGTGATCAGTGCGTGCACAGTCCCATGATCAGCGCCTGTCAGTCACTGATCATTGCCTGATAAACACGTGATCAGTGCATGATGAGCCATGTGACCAGTGCCCGATCAGCCACGTCATCAGTGCATGCGCAGTCACGTCATCAGTGCATGATAGCCACGTGATCAGTGCATGCTCAGTCACGTGATCTGGACTTGATCCCAGCCACGTGATCAGTGCCTGCAGAGTCACGTGATCAGGGCCTGCTGAGCTGCGTGATTCCTGCCGGCTCATCTGCATGACAATTGCCATCTGAGCTGCGTGATTCCTGTCGGCTCATCTGCTTGACAATTGCCAGCTGAGCTGCGTGATTCCTGCCTGGTCACGTGCTTGATTATTGCCAGTTGAGCAGCATGATTCGTCACTGCTGAGCTCCATGCTTATTGCCTGCTGATTGCGTGGTTCGTGTCTGCTCAGCTCTTTGAGTATTGCCTCCTGAGGTCCCTGTTCGGTCGCCACCTGCCGGGGACCAGCCCCAACTGATCCAGGGTATTCGAAGGAGAGATGGCCTAGGCGACTATTTATATGCTAATCAGAGATGTCAAGAATAATAGTATGAGGAGAGCTCAGTAGGAAAATTCGGTGGAGAAAAGAGACTGAGTAGCTTGGTTTACGCGGAAGACCAATCAAACTTCAAGACAAGAAGTTTGCACCACTTACGTAGGCCGCAGGCGCCCTCTCGAATAGCGAAAGGTGCCTCACCCTAGACACCTTCTCGAGTGGGTCTTAGCAGCCCAGGCATAATTAGTAAGCGTGGTGGGTTCCGCGCTCCAGATGGAGACTCAGCTGGAAGTTAAAGGGAAGAATGACAAGGAACTTTATGAATTGGAGCTGTAAGTTAACTCTTTGACAGAGAGAGCGAGATGGTGGTGGGGGACAGCCCCCAGTGAAATCAGAGGTGAGAGCACAAAGCAATACAGTAGGCAGACTCTGGTTTTTTGGGGAGATGCTCGAGAATATCCGGGTGGACTCCTGAGGCTCGATCCCGCATTTGCGTATGCCGAGCCTCCTTCCTCATGACCTTTGTCCAGAGTGGAATGCCTCCCCGGCTCCCGGCACATGATCAGTGCATGCTCAGTCACGATATCAGTGCCTGCTCAGCCACGTGATCACTGACGGCACAGTCACGTGATCAGCGCCTCTCAGTCACGTGATCACCGTATGATAAACACGTGATCAGTGAACGACCAGCCACGTGATCACTGCATGCGCGGTCAGGTGGTCAGTTCCTGATCAGCCACCTGATCAGTGCGTGCACAGTCCCCTGATCAGCGCCTGTCAGTCACTGATCACTGCCTGATAAACACGTGATCAGTGCCCGAACAGCCACGTCATCAGTGCATGCGCAGTCACGTGATCAGTGCATGATAGCCACGTGATCAGTGCGTGCACAGTCCCATGATCAGCGCCTGTCAGTCACTGATCATTGCCTGATAAACACGTGATCAGTGCATGATGAGCCATGTGATCAGTGCCCGATCAGCCACGTCATCAGTGCATCACGCAGTCACGTCATCAGTGCATGATAGCCACGTGATCAGTGCATGCTCAGTCACGTGATCTGGACTTGATCAGCCACGTGATCAGTGCCTGCAGAGTCACGTGATCAGGGCCTGCTGAGCTGCGTGATTCCTGCCGGCTCATCTGCATGACAATTGCCATCTGAGCTGCGTGATTCCTGTCGGCTCATCTGCTTGACAATTGCCAGCTGAGCTGCGTGATTCCTGCCTGGTCACGTGCTTGATTATTGCCAGTTGAGCAGCATGATTCGTCACTGCTGAGCTCCATGCTTATTGCCTGCTGATTGCGTGGTTCGTGTCTGCTCAGCTCTTTGAGTATCGCCTCCTGAGGTCCCTGTTCGGTCGCCACCTGCCGGGGACCAGCCCCAACTGATCCAGGGTATTCGAAGGAGAGATGGCCTAGGCGACTATTTATATGCTAATCAGAGATGTCAAGAATAATAGTATGAGGAGAGCTCAGTAGGAAAATTCGGTGGAGAAAAGAGACTGAGTAGCTTGGTTTACGCGGAAGACCAATCAAACTTCAAGACAAGAAGTTTGCACCACTTACGTAGGCCGCAGGCGCCCTCTCGAATAGCGAAAGGTGCCTCACCCTAGACACCTTCTCGAGTGGGTCTTAGCAGCCCAGGCATAATTAGTAAGCGTGGTGGGTTCCGCGCTCCAGATGGAGACTCAGCTGGAAGTTAAAGGGAAGAATGACAAGGAACTTTATGAATTGGAGCTGTAAGTTAACTCTTTGACAGAGAGAGCGAGATGGTGGTGGGGGACAGCCCCCAGTGAAATCAGAGGTGAGAGCACAAAGCAATACAGTAGGCAGACTCCGGTTTTTTTGGGGGGAGATGCTCGAGAATATCCGGGTGGACTCCTGAGGCTCGATCCCGCATTTGCGTATGCCGAGCCTCCTTCCTCATGACCTTTGTCCAGAGTGGAATGCCTCCCCGGCTCCCGGCACATGATCAGTGCATGCTCAGTCACGATATCAGTGCCTGCTCAGCCACGTGATCACTGACGGCACAGTCACGTGATCAGCGCCTCTCAGTCACGTGATCACCGTATGATAAACACGTGATCAGTGAACGACCAGCCACGTGATCACTGCATGCGCGGTCAGGTGGTCAGTTCCTGATCAGCCACCTGATCAGTGCGTGCACAGTCCCTGATCAGCGCCTGTCAGTCACTGATCACTGCCTGATAAACACGTGATCAGTGCCCGAACAGCCACGTCATCAGTGCATGCGCAGTCACGTGATCAGTGCATGATAGCCACGTGATCAGTGCGTGCACAGTCCCATGATCAGCGCCTGTCAGTCACTGATCATTGCCTGATAAACACGTGATCAGTGCATGATGAGCCATGTGATCAGTGCCCGATCAGCCACGTCATCAGTGCATGCGCAGTCACGTCATCAGTGCATGATAGCCACGTGATCAGTGCATGCTCAGTCACGTGATCTGGACTTGATCAGCCACGTGATCAGTGCCTGCAGAGTCACGTGATCAGGGCCTGCTGAGCTGCGTGATTCCTGCCGGCTCATCTGCATGACAATTGCCAGCTGAGCTGCGTGATTCCTGTCGGCTCATCTGCTTGACAATTGCCAGCTGAGCTGCGTGATTCCTGCCTGGTCACGTGCTTGATTATTGCCAGTTGAGCAGCATGATTCGTCACTGCTGAGCTCCATGCTTATTGCCTGCTGATTGCGTGGTTCGTGTCTGCTCAGCTCTTTGAGTATCGCCTCCTGAGGTCCCTGTTCGGTCGCCACCTGCCGGGGACCAGCCCCAACTGATCCAGGGTATTCGAAGGAGAGATGGCCTAGGCGACTATTTATATGCTAATCAGAGATGTCAAGAATAATAGTATGAGGAGAGCTCAGTAGGAAAATTCGGTGGAGAAAAGAGACTGAGTAGCTTGGTTTACGCGGAAGACCAATCAAACTTCAAGACAAGAAGTTTGCACCACTTACGTAGGCCGCAGGCGCCCTCTCGAATAGCGAAAGGTGCCTCACCCTAGACACCTTCTCGAGTGGGTCTTAGCAGGCCAGGCATAATTAGTAAGCGTGGTGGGTTCCGCGCTCCAGATGGAGACTCAGCTGGAAGTTAGGGAAGAATGACAAGGAACTTTATGAATTGGAGCTGTAAGTTAACTCTTTGACAGACAGAGCGAGATGGTGGTGGGGGACAGCCCCCAGTGAAATCAGAGGTGAGAGCACAAAGCAATACAGTAGGCAGACTCTGGTTTTTTTGGGGGGAGATGCTCGAGAATATCCGGGTGGACTCCTGAGGCTCGATCCCGCATTTGCGTATGCCGAGCCTCCTTCCTCATGACCTTTGTCCAGAGTGGAATGCCTCCCCGGCTCCCGGCACATGATCAGTGCATGCTCAGTCACGATATCAGTGCCTGCTCAGCCACGTGATCACTGACGGCACAGTCACGTGATCAGCGCCTCTCAGTCACGTGATCACCGTATGATAAACACGTGATCAGTGAACGACCAGCCACGTGATCAGTGCATGGTCAGGTGGTCAGTTCCTGATCAGCCACCTGATCAGTGCGTGCACAGTCCCCTGATCAGCGCCTGTCAGTCACTGATCACTGCCTGATAAACCGTGATCAGTGCCCGAACAGCCACGTCATCAGTGCATGCGCAGTCACGTGATCAGTGCATGATAGCCACGTGATCAGTGCGTGCACAGTCCCATGATCAGCGCCTGTCAGTCACTGATCATTGCCTGAGAAACACGTGATCAGTGCATGATGAGCCATGGGATCAGTGCCCGATCAGCCACGTCATCAGTGCATGCGCAGTCACGTCATCAGTGCATGCGCTGTCACGTCATCAGTGCATGATAGCCACGTGATCAGTGCCTGCTCAGTCACGTGATCTGGACTTGATCAGCCACGTGATCAGTGCCTGCAGAGTCACGTGATCAGGGCCTGCTGAGCTGCGTGATTCCTGCCGGCTCATCTGCATGACAATTGCCAGCTGAGCTGCGTGATTCCTGTCGGCTCATCTGCTTGACAATTGCCAGCTGAGCTGCGTGATTCCTGCCTGGTCACGTGCTTGATTATTGCCCGTTGAGCAGCATGATTCGTCACTGCTGAGCTCCATGCTTATTGCCTGCTGATTGCGTGGTTCGTGTCTGCTCAGCTCTTTGAGTATTGCCTCCTGAGGTCCCTGTTCGGTCGCCACCTGCCGGGGAGCCCCAACTGATCCAGGGTATTCGAAGGAGAGATGGCCTAGGCGACTATTTATATGCTAATCAGAGATGTCAAGAATAATAGTATGAGGGGAGCTCAGTAGGAAAATTCGGTGGAGAAAAGAGACTGAGTAGCTTGGTTTACGCGGAAGACCAATCAAACTTCAAGACAAGAAGTTTGCACCACTTACGAGCCGCAGGCGCCCTCTCGAATAGCGAAAGGTGCCTCACCTAGACACCTTCTCGAGTGGGTCTTAGCAGCCCAGGCATAATTAGTAAGCGTGGTGGGTTCTGCGCTCCAGATGGAGACTCAGCTGGAAGTTAAAGGGAAGAATGACAAGGAACTTTATGAATTGGAGCTGTAAGTTAACTCTTTGACAGAGAGAGCGAGATGGTGGTGGGGGACAGCCCCCAGTGAAATCAGAGGTGAGAGCACAAAGCAATACAGTAGGCAGACTCTGGTTTTTTTGGGGGGAGATGCTCGAGAACATCCGGGTGGACTCCTGAGGCTCGATCCCGCATTTGCGTATGCCGAGCCTCCTTCCTCATGACCTTTGTCCCGAGTGGAATGCCTCCCCGGCTCCCGGCACATGATCAGTGCATGCTCAGTCACGATATCAGTGCCTGCTCAGCCACGTGATCGCTGACGGCACAGTCACGTGATCAGCGCCTCTCAGTCACGTGATCACCGTATGATAAACACGTGATCAGTGAGCGACCAGCCACGTGATCACTGCATGCGCAGTCAGGTGGTCAGTTCCTGATCAGCCACCTGATCAGTGCGTGCACAGTCCCTGATCAGCGCCTGTCAGTCACTGATCACTGCCTGATAAACACGTGATCAGTGCCCGAACAGCCACGTCAGTGCATGAGTCACGTGATCAGTGCATGATAGCCACGTGATCAGTGCGTGCACAGTCCCATGATCAGCGCCTGTCAGTCACTGATCATTGCCTGATAAACACGTGATCAGTGCATGATGAGCCATGTGATCAGTGCCTGATCAGCCACGTCATCAGTGCATGCGCAGTCACGTCATCAGTGCATGATAGCCACGTGATCAGTGCATGCTCAGTCACGTGATCTGGACTTGATCAGCCACGTGATCAGTGCCTGCAGAGTCACGTGATCAGGGCCTGCTGAGCTGCGTGATTCCTGCCGGCTCATCTGCATGACAATTGCCATCTGAGCTGCGTGATTCCTGTCGGCTCATCTGCTTGACAATTGCCAGCTGAGCTGCGTGATTCCTGCCTGGTCACGTGCTTGATTATTGCCAGTTGAGCAGCATGATTCGTCACTGCTGAGCTCCATGCTTATTGCCTGCTGATTGCGTGGTTCGTGTCTGCTCAGCTCTTTGAGTATTGCCTCCTGAGGTCCCTGTTCGGTCGCCACCTGCCGGGACCAGCCCCAACTGATCCAGGGTATTCGAAGGAGAGATGGCCTAGGCGACTATTTATATGCTAATCAGAGATGTCAAGAATAATAGTATGAGGAGAGCTCAGTAGGAAAATTCGGTGGAGAAAAGAGACTGAGTAGCTTGGTTTACGCGGAAGACCAATCAAACTTCAAGACAAGAAGTTTGCACCACTTACGTAGGCCGCAGGCGCCCTCTCGAATAGCGAAAGGTGCCTCACCCTAGACACCTTCTCGAGTGGGTCTTAGCAGCCCAGGCATAGTTAGTAAGCGTGGTGGGTTCCGCGCTCCAGATGGAGACTCAGCTGGAAGTTAAAGGGAAGAATGACAAGGAACTTTATGAATTGGAGCTGTAAGTTAACTCTTTGACAGAGAGAGCGAGATGGTGGTTGGGGACAGCCCCCAGTGAAATCAGAGGTGAGAGCACAAAGCAATACAGTAGGCAGACTCTGGTTTTTTTGGGGGGATGCTCGAGAATATCCGGGTGGACTCCTGAGGCTCGATCCCGCATTTGCGTATGCCGAGCCTCCTTCCTCATGACCTTTGTCCAGAGTGGAATGCCTCCCCGGCTCCCGGCACATGATCAGTGCATGCTCAGTCACGATATCAGTGCCTGCTCAGCCACGTGATCACTGACGGCACAGTCACGTGATCAGCGCCTCTCAGTCACGTGATCACCGTATGATAAACACGTGATCAGTGAACGACCAGCCACGTGATCACTGCATGCGCGTCAGGTGGTCAGTTCCTGATCAGCCACCTGATCAGTGCGTGCACAGTCCCCTGATCAGCGCCTGTCAGTCACTGATCACTGCCTGATAAACACGTGATCAGTGCCCGAGCAGCCACGTCATCAGTGCATGCGCAGTCACGTGATCAGTGCATGATAGCCACGTGATCAGTGCGTGCACAGTCCCATGATCAGCGCCTGTCAGTCACTGATCATTGCCTGATAAACACGTGATCAGTGCATGATGAGCCATGTGATCAGTGCCTGATCAGCCATCATCAGTGCATGCGCAGTCACGTCATCAGTGCATGATAGCCACGTGATCAGTGCATGCTCAGTCACGTGATCTGGACTTGATCAGCCACGTGATCAGTGCCTGCAGAGTCACGTGATCAGTGCTGAGATTGCCCCATCTGCAACTCTGTGATTCCTGTCGGCTCATCTGCTTGACAATTGCCAGCTGAGCTGCGTGATTCCTGCCTGGTCACGTGCTTGATTATTGCCAGTTGAGCAGCATGATTCGTCACTGCTGAGCTCCATGCTTATTGCCTGCTGATTGCGTGGTTCGTGTCTGCTCAGCTCTTTGAGTATTGCCTCCTGAGGTCCCTGTTCGGTCGCCACCTGCCGGGGACAAGCCCCAACTGATCCAGGGTATTCGAAGGAGAGATGGCCTAGGCGGCTATTTATATGCTAATCAGAGATGTCAAGAATAAGAGTATGAGGAGAGCTCAGTAGGAAATTCGGTGGAGAAAAGAGACTGAGTAGCTTGGTTGCGGAAGACCAATCAAACTTCAAGACAAGAAGTTTGCACCACTTACGTAGGCCGCAGGAGCCCTCTCGAATAGCGAAAGGTGCCTCACCCTAGACACCTTCTCGAGTGGGTCTTAGCAGCCCAGGCATAATTAGTAAGCGTGGTTGGTTCCGCGCTCCAGATGGAGACTCAGCTGGAAGTTAAAGGGAAGAATGACAAGGAACTTTATGAATTGGAGCTCTAAGTTAACTCTTTGACAGAGAGAGCGAGATGGTGGTGGGGGACAGCCCCCAGTGAAATCAGAGGTGAGAGCACAAAGCAATACAGTAGGCAGACTCTGGTTTTTTGGGGGGAGATGCTCGAGAATATCCGGGTGGACTCCTGAGGCTCGATCCCGCATTTGCGTATGCCGAGCCTCCTTCCTCATGACCTTTGTCCAGAGTGGAATGCCTCCCCGGCTCCCGGCACATGATCAGTGCATGCTCAGTCACGATATCAGTGCCTGCTCAGCCACGTGATCACTGACGGCACAGTCACGTGATCAGCGCCTCTCAGTCACGTGATCACCGTATGATAAACACGTGATCAGTGAACGACCAGCCACGTGATCACTGCATGCGCGTCAGGTGGTCAGTTCCTGATCAGCCACCTGATCAGTGCGTGCACAGTCCCCTGATCAGCGCCTGTCAGTCACTGATCACTGCCTGATAAACACGTGATCAGTGCCCGAACAGCCACGTCATCAGTGCATGCGCAGTCACGTGATCAGTGCATGATAGCCACGTGATCAGTGCGTGCACAGTCCCATGATCAGCGCCTGTCAGTCACTGATCATTGCCTGATAAACACGTGATCAGTGCATGATGAGCCATGTGATCAGTGCCTGATCAGCCACGTCATCAGTGCATGCGCAGTCACGTCATCAGTGCATGATAGCCACGTGATCAGTGCATGCTCAGTCACGTGATCTGGACTTGATCAGCCACGTGATCAGTGCCTGCAGAGTCACGTGATCAGGGCCTGCTGAGCTGCGTGATTCCTGCCGGCTCATCTGCATGACAATTGCCATCTGAGCTGCGTGATTCCTGTCGGCTCATCTGCTTGACAATTGCCAGCTGAGCTGCGTGATTCCTGCCTGGTCACGTGCTTGATTATTGCCAGTTGAGCAGCATGATTCGTCACTGCTGAGCTCCATGCTTATTGCCTGCTGATTGCGTGGTTCGTGTCTGCTCAGCTCTTTGAGTATCGCCTCCTGAGGTCCCTGTTCGGTCGCCACCTGCCGGGGACCAGCCCCAACTGATCCAGGGTATTCGAAGGAGAGATGGCCTAGGCGACTATTTATATGCTAATCAGAGATGTCAAGAATAATAGTATGAGGAGAGCTCAGTAGGAAAATTCGGTGGAGAAAAGAGACTGAGTAGCTTGGTTTACGCGGAAGACCAATCAAACTTCAAGACAAGAAGTTTGCACCACTTACGTAGGCCGCAGGCGCCTCTCGAATAGCGAAAGGTGCCTCACCCTAGACACCTTCTCGAGTGGGTCTTAGCAGCCCAGGCATAATTAGTAAGCGTGGTGGGTTCCGCGCTCCAGATGGAGACTCAGCTGGAAGTTAAAGGGAAGAATGACAAGGAACTTTATGAATTGGAGCTGTAAGTTAACTCTTTGACAGAGAGAGCGAGATGGTGGTGGGGGACAGCCCCCAGTGAAATCAGAGGTGAGCACAAAGCAATACAGTAGGCAGACTCTGGTTTTTGGGGGGAGATGCTCGAGAATATCCGGGTGGACTCCTGAGGCTCGATCCCGCATTTGCGTATGCCGAGCCTCCTTCCTCATGACCTTTGTCCAGAGTGGAATGCCTCCCCGGCTCCCGGCACATGATCAGTGCATGCTCAGTCACGATATCAGTGCCTGCTCAGCCACGTGATCACTGACGGCACAGTCACGTGATCAGCGCCTCTCAGTCACGTGATCACCGTATGATAAACACGTGATCAGTGAACGACCAGCCACGTGATCACTGCATGCGCAGGTGGTCAGTTCCTGATCAGCCACCTGATCAGTGCGTGCACAGTCCCCATCAGCGCCTGTCAGTCACTGATCACTGCCTGATAAACACGTGATCAGTGCCCGAACAGCCACGTCATCAGTGCATGCGCAGTGTGATCAGTGCATGATAGCCACGTGATCAGTGCGTGCACAGTCCCATGATCAGCGCCTGTCAGTCACTGATCATTGCCTGATAAACACGTGATCAGTGCATGATGAGCCATGTGATCAGTGCCCGATCAGCCCGTCATCAGTGCATGCGCAGTCACGTCATCAGTGCATGCGCAGTCACGTCATCAGTGCATGATAGCCACGTGATCAGTGCATGCTCAGTCACGTGATCTGGACTGATCAGCCACGTGATCAGTGCCTGCAGAGTCACGTGATCAGGGCCTGCTGAGCTGCGTGATTCCTGCCGGCTCATCTGCATGACAATTGCCATCTGAGCTGCGTGATTCCTGTCGGCTCATCTGCTTGACAATTGCCAGCT
>NW_026894956.1:0-48732 GCF_032452875.1 Bos javanicus
GCTACGTGATCATTCCGTGACGAGCCACATGATCAGTGCATGAGGCAGCTTACGTGATGTGTGCATGAGCCACGTGATCAGAGCATGATCAGCCACGTGATCAGTGCATGATCGCCACGTGATCAGTGCATGATATGTCACGTGACAGGTGTGTGATCAGCCACGTGAACAGTGCATGATCAGCCACGTGATCAGTGCATGATAGCCACGTGATCAGTGCATGATCAGTTACGTGATCAGTGCATGATCAGCCACGTGATCAGTGCATGGTCAGACACGTGAACAGTGTATGATCAGCCACGTGATCAGTGCATGATAGCCAAGTGATCAGTGCATGATCATCACGTGATCAGTGTATGATCAGCCACGTGAACAGTGCATGCTCAGTCACGTGATCTGGGCCTGCTGAGCTGCGTGATTACTGTCTGCTCATCTGCTTGACAATTGCCAGCTGAGCTGCACGATTCCTGCCTGTCATCTGCTTGACATTCCAGCTGTGCTGCGTAATTCCTGCCTGCTCAGCTGCTTGATTATTGCCAGCTGAGCAGCATGATTCCTCACACCTGAGTTCCATGATTATTGCCTGCTGACTGTTTGATTCGTGCCTACTCAGCTCTTTGTTTATTGCCTCCAGAGGCACATGATCAGTGTATGATAGCAAACATGATCAGTGCATGATCAGTCACATGATCAGCGCCATTAAGTCACGTGATCACTACATGATAGTCATGTGATCAGTCCATGCTCAGTCACGTATCAGTGCATGATCAGCCACGTGATCAGTGCATGATCTGTCACATGATTAGTGTATGATCATCCACGTGATCAGTGCATGCAGTCACGTGATCAGTGCATGATAGTAGACGGATCAGTGCATGATCAGTCCGTGATCAGTGCATGATAGCCACGTGATCAGTGCATGATCAGTCACCTGATGGGTGTATGATCATTCACGTGACCTGTACATGGTAGCTACATGATCATTGCATGATCAGCCACGTGAGTAGTGCATGATAGCCACGTGATCAGTGCATGATCAGTCACGTGATCAGTGCATGATCAGTCATGTGACCAGTACATGGTAGCTTGCGTGATCAGTGCATGATCAGCCACGTGATCAGTGCATGATAGCACGTGATCAGTGCATGATCAGCCACGATCAGTGCATGATCAGTCACGTGATCAGTGCATGATCAGCCACGTGATCAGTGCATGATCAGCCACGTGATCAGTGCATGATCAATACGTGATCAGTGCATGATAGCCACGTGATCAGTGCATGATCAGTCACGTGATCAGTGCATGATCAGCCACGTGATCAGTGCATGATCAGCCACGTGATCAGTGCATGATCAGTCACGTGATCAGTGCATGATCAGTCACGTGACCAGTGCATGATCAGCTACGTGATCATTGCATGATCAGCCACGTGATCAGTGCATGATAGCCACGTGATCAGTGCATGATAGCCACGTGATCAGTGCATGATCAGTCACGTGATCATGTGTGATCAGCCACGTGATCAGTGCATGATCAGCCACGTGATCAGTGCATGAGTGCCACGTGATCAGTGCATGATAGTCACGTGACAGTGTGTGATCAGCCACGTGAATCAGTGCATGATCAGCCACGTGATCAGTGCATGATAGCCACGTGATCAGTGCATGATCAGTTACGTGAGCAGTGTATGATCAGCCACGTGATCAGTGCATGGTCAGACACGTGAACAGTGCATGATCAGCCACGTGATCAGTGCATGATCCAAGTGATCAGTGCATGATCATCACGTGATCAGTGCATGATCAGCCACGTGAACAGTGCATGCTCAGTCACGTGATCTGGGCCTGCTGAGCTGCGTGATTACTGTCTGCTCATCTGCTTGACAATTGCCAGCTGAGCTGCACGATTCCTGCCTGTCATCTGCTTGACAATTGCCAGCTGTGCTGCGAATTCTGCCTGCTCAGCTGCTTGATTATTGCCAGCTGAGCAGCATGATTCCTCACACCTGAGTTCCATGATTATTGCCTGCTGACTGTTTGATCGTGCCTACTCAGCTCTTTGTTTATTGCCTCCAGAGGCACATGATCAGTGTATGATAGCAAACATGATCAGCGCATGATCAGTCACATGATCAGCGCCATTAAGTCACGTGATCACTACATAGTCATGTGATCAGTCCATGCTCAGTCACGTGTATCAGTGCATGATCAGCCACGTGATCAGTGCATGATCTGTCACAAGATTAGTGTATGATCATCCACGTGATCAGTGCATGGGCAGTCATGTGATCAGTGCATGATATAGACGTGAACAGTGCATGATCAGTCCGTGATCAGTGCATGATAGCCACGTGATCAGTGCATGATCAGTCACCTGATGGGTGTATGATCATTCACGTGACCTGTACATGGTAGCTACATGATCATTGCATGATCAGCCACGTGAGTAGTGCATGATAGCCACGTGATCACTGCATGATCAGTCACGTGATCAGTGCATGATCAGTCATGTGACCAGTACATGGTAGCTGCGTGATCATGGCATGATCAGCCACGTGAGCAGTGCATGATAGCCACGCATGATCAGTGCATGATCAGACACGTGATCAGTGCATGATCAGTCACGTGATCAGTGCATGATCAGCCACGTGATCAGTGCATGATCAGGCACGTGATCAGTGTATGTCAGCCACGTGATCAGTGCATGATAGCCACGTGATCAGTGCATGATCAGTCACGTGATCAGTGCATGATCAGTTACGTGATCAGTGCATGATCAGCCACGTGATCAGTGCATGATCAGCCACATGATCAGTGCATGATCAATTACGTGATCAGTGCATGATCAGTCACGTGACCAGTGCATGGTAGCTACGTGATCATTGCATGATCAGCCACGTGATCAGTGCATGATAGCCACGTGATCAGTGCATGATAGCCACGTGATCAGTGCATGATAGCCACGTGATCAGTGTGATCAGTCATGTGATAGTGTGTGATCAGCCACGTGATCAGTGCATGATATCCACGTGATCAGTGCATGACAGCCACGTGATCAGTGCATGATCAGCCACGTGATCAGCATGATCAGTCACGTGATCAGTGCATGATCAGCCACGTGATCAGTGCAGGATCAATTACGTGATCAGTGCATGATCAGTCACGTGACCAGTACATGGTTGCCACGTGATCGTTGCATGATCAGCCACGTGAGCAGAGCATGATAGCCACGTGATCAGTGCATGATCAGTCACGTGATCAGTACATGATCAGTCACGTGAACAGTGCATGATCATTTACGTGATCTTTGCATGATCAGTCACGTTACCAGTATATGGTTGCCACGTGATCATTCCATGACGAGCCACGTGAGCAGTGCATGATAGCCACGTGATGTGTGCATGAGTTACGTGAGCAGAGTATGATCAGCCACGTGATCAGTGCATGAGTGCCACGTGATCAGTGCATGATATGTCACGTGACAGTGTGTGATCAGCCACGTGAACAGTGCATGTTCAGCCACGTGATCAGTGCATGATAGCCACGTGATCAGTGCATGATCAGTTACGTGAGCAGTGTATGATCAGCCACGTGATCAGTGCATGGTCAGACACGTGAACAGTGTATGATCAGCCACGTGATCAGTGCATGATATCCAAGTGATCAGTGCATGATCATCACGTGATCAGTGTATGATCAGCCACGTGAACAGTGCATGCTCAGTCACGTGATCTGGGCCTGCTGAGCTGCGTGATTACTGTCTGCTCATCTGCTTGACAATTGCCAGCTGAGCTGCACGATTCCTGCCTGTCATCTGCTTGACAATTGCCAGCTGTGCTGCGTAATTCCTGCCTGCTCAGCTGCTTGATTATTGCCAGCTGAGCAGCATGATTCCTCACACCTGAGTTCCATGATTATTGCCTGCTGACTGTTTGATTCGTGCCTACTCAGCTCTTTGTTTATTGCCTCCAGAGGCACATGATCAGTGTATGATAGCAAACATGATCAGCGCATGATCAGTCACATGATCAGCGCCATTAAGTCACGTGATCACTACATGATAGTCATGTGATCAGTCCATGCTCAGTCACGGTATCAGTGCATGATCAGCCACGTGATCAGTGCATGATCTGTCACAAGATTATATGATCATCCACGTGATCAGTGCATGGGCAGTCATGTGATCAGTGCATGATATAGACGTGATCAGTGCATGATCAGTCACGTGATCAGTGCATGATAGCCACGTGATCAGTGCATGATCAGTCACCTGATGGGTGTATGATCATTCACGTGACCTGTACATGGTAGCTACATGATCATTGCATGATCAGCCACGTGAGTAGTTCATGATAGCCACGTGATCAGTGCATGATCAGTCACGTGATCAGTGCATGATCAGTCATGTGACCAGTACATGGTAGCTGCGTGATCATGGCATGATCAGCCACGTGAGCAGTGCATGATAGCCACGTGATCAGTGCATGATCAGACACGAGATCAGTGCATGATCAGTCACGTGATCAGTGCATGATCAGCCACGTGATCAGTGCATGACCAGGCACGTGATCAGTGTATGTCAGCCAAGTGATCAGTGCATGATAGCCACGTGATCAGTGCATGATCAGTCACGTGATCAGTGCATGATCAGTTATGTGATCAGTGCATGATCAGCCACGTGATCAGTGCATGATCAGCCACATGATCAGTGCATGATCAATTACGTGATCAGTGCATGATCAGTCACGTGACCAGTACATGGTAGCTACGTGATCATTGCATGATCAGCCACGTGATCAGTGCATGATAGCCACGTGATCAGTGCATGATAGCCACGTGATCAGTGCATGATCAGTCATGTGATACGTGTGTGATCAGCCACGTGATCAGTGCATGATATCCACGTGATCAGTGCATGACAGCCACGTGATCAGTGCATGAGAGCCACGTGATCAGTGCATGATCAGTCACGTGATACATGTGTGATCAGCCACGTGATCAGTGCATGATGAGCCACGTGATCAGTGCAGGATCAATTACGTGATCAGTGCATGATCAGTCACGTGACCAGTACATGGTTGCTACGTGATCGTTGCATGATCAGCCACGTGAGCAGAGCATGATAGCCACGTGATCAGTGCATGATCAGTCACGTGATCAGTACATGATCAGTCACGTGAACAGTGCATGATCATTTACGTGATCTTTGCATGATCAGTCACGTGACCAGTATATGGTTGCTACGTGATCATTCCATGACGAGCCACGTGAGCAGTGCATGATAGCCACGTGATGTGTGCATGAGTTACGTGAGCAGAGTATGATCAGCCACGTGATCAGTGCATGAGTGCCACGTGATCAGTGCATGATATGTCACGTGACAGGTGTGTGATCAGCCACGTGAACAGTGCATGTTCAGCCACGTGATCAGTGCATGATAGCCACGTGATCAGTGCATGATCAGTTACGTGAGCAGTGTATGATCAGCCACGTGATCAGTGCATGGTCAGACACGTGAACAGTGTATGATCAGCCACGTGATCAGTGCATGATATCCAAGTGATCAGTGCATGATCATCACGTGATCAGTGTATGATCAGCCACGTGAACAGTGCATGCTCAGTCACGTGATCTGGGCCTGCTGAGCTGCGTGATTACTGTCTGCTCATCTGCTTGACAATTGCCAGCTGAGCTGCACGATTCCTGCCTGTCATCTGCTTGACAATTGCCAGCTGTGCTGCGTAATTCCTGCCTGCTCAGCTGCTTGATTATTGCCAGCTGAGCAGCATGATTCCTCACACCTGAGTTCCATGATTATTGCCTGCTGACTGTTTGATTCGTGCCTACTCAGCTCTTTGTTTATTGCCTCCAGAGGCACATGATCAGTGTATGATAGCAAACATGATCAGCATGATCAGTCACATGATCAGCGCCATTAAGTCACGTGATCACTACATGATAGTCATGTGATCAGTCCATGCTCAGTCACGGTATCAGTGCATGATCAGCCACGTGATCAGTGCATGATCTGTCACAAGATTAGTGTATGATCATCCACGTGATCAGTGCATGGGCAGTCATGTGATCAGTGCATGATATAGACGTGATCAGTGCATGATCAGTCTCGTGATCAGTGCATGATAGCCACGTGATCAGTGCATGATCAGTCACCTGATGGGTGTATGATCATTCACGTGACCTGTACATGGTAGCTACATGATCATTGCATGATCAGCCACGTGAGTAGTGCATGATAGCCACGTGATCACTGCATGATCAGTCACGTGATCAGTGCATGATCAGTCATGTGACCAGTACATGGTAGCTGCGTGATCATGGCATGATCAGCCACGTGAGTGCATGATGTGATCAGCATGATCAGACCACGTGATCAGCATGATCAGTCACGTGATCAGTGCATGATCAGCCACGTGATCAGTGCATGATCAGCACGTGATCAGTGCATGATCAGCCACGTGATCAGTGCATGATAGCCACGTGATCAGTGCATGATCAGTCACGTGATCAGTGCATGATCAGGTGATCAGTGCATGATCAGCCACGTGATCAGTGCATGATCAGCCACGTGATCAGTGCATGATCAATCACGTGATCAGTGCATGATCAGTCACGTGACCAGTGCATGATAGCTACGTGATCATGATCAGCCACGTGATCAGCCACGTGATCAGTGCATGATAGCCACGCATCAGCGTCAGCATCAGTGCCATGATAGTCAGCCACGTGATCAGTGCATGTGATCAGTGCATGATATGTCACGTGACAGGTGCATGATCAGCCACGTGATGCATGCAGCCACGTGATCAGTGCATGATAGCCACGTGATCAGTGCATGATCAGTTACGTGAGCAGTGTATGATCAGCCACGTGATCAGTGCATGGTCAGACACGTGAACAGTGTATGATCAGCCACGTGATCAGTGCATGATATCCAAGTGATCAGTGCATGATCATCACGTGATCAGTGTATGATCAGCCACGTGAACAGTGCATGCTCAGTCACGTGATCAGGGCCTGCTGAGCTGCGTGATTACTGTCTGCTCATCTGCTTGACAATTGCCAGCTGAGCTGCACGATTCCTGCCTGTCATCTGCTTGACAATTGCCAGCTGTGCTGCGTAATTCCTGCCTGCTCAGCTGCTTGATTATTGCCAGCTGAGCAGCATGATTCCTCACCTGAGTTCCATGATTATTGCCTGCTGACTGTTTGATTCGTGCCTACTCAGCTCTTTGTTTATTGCCTCCAGAGGCACATGATCAGTGTATGATAGCAAACATGATCAGCGCATGATCAGTCACATGATCAGCGCCATTAAGTCACGTGATCACTACATGATAGTCATGTGATCAGTCCATGCTCAGTCACGGTATCAGTGCATGATCAGCCACGTGATCAGTGCATGATCTGTCACAAGATTAGTGTATGATCATCCACGTGATCAGTGCATGGGCAGTCATGTGATCAGTGCATGATATAGACGTGATCAGTGCATGATCAGTCTCGTGATCAGTGCATGATAGCCACGTGATCAGTGCATGATCAGTCACCTGATGGGTGTATGATCATTCACGTGACCTGTACATGGTAGCTACATGATCATTGCATGATCAGCCACGTGAGTAGTTCATGATAGCCACGTGATCACTGCATGATCAGTCACGTGATCAGTGCATGATCAGTCATGTGACCAGTACATGGTAGCTGCGTGATCGGCATGATCAGCCACGTGAGCAGTGCATGATAGCCACGTGATCAGTGCATGATCAGACACGTGATCAGTGCATGATCAGTCACGTGATCAGTGCATGATCAGCCACGTGATCAGTGCATGACCAGGCACGTGATCAGTGCATGTCCAGCCACGTGATCAGTGCATGATAGCCACGTGATCAGTGCATGATCAGTCACGTGATCAGTGCATGATCAGTTACGTGATCAGTGCATGATCAGCCACGTGATCAGTGCATGATCAGCCACGTGATCAGTGCATGATCAATTACGTGATCAGTGCATGATCAGTCACGTGACCAGTACATGGTAGCGATCATTGCATGATCAGCCACGTGATCAGTGCATGATAGCCACGTGATCAGTGCATGATAGCCACGTGATCAGTGCATGATAGCCACGTGATCAGTGCATGATCAGTCATGTGATCGTGTGTGATCAGCCACGTGATCAGTGCATGATATCCACGTGATCAGTGCATGACAGCCACGTGATCAGTGCATGATAGCCACGTGATCAGTGCATGATCAGTCACGTGATACATGTGTGATCAGCCACGTGATCAGTGCATGATGAGCCACGTGATCAGTGCAGGATCAATTACGTGATCAGTGCATGATCAGTCACGTGACCAGTACATGGTTGCTACGTGATCGTTGCATGATCAGCCACGTGAGCAGAGCATGATAGCCACGTGATCAGTGCATGATCAGTCACGTGATCAGTACATGATCAGTCACGTGAACAGTGCATGATCATTTACGTGATCTTTGCATGATCAGTCACGTGACCAGTATATGGTTGCTACGTGATCATTCCATGACGAGCCACGTGAGCAGTGCATGATAGCCACGTGATGTGTGCATGAGTTACGTGAGCAGAGTATGATCAGCCACGTGATCAGTGCATGAGTGCCACGTGATCAGTGCATGATATGTCACGTGACAGGTGTGTGATCAGCCACGTGAACAGTGCATGTTCAGCCACGTGATCAGTGCATGATAGCCACGTGATCAGTGCATGATCAGTTACGTGAGCAGTGTATGATCAGCCACGTGATCAGTGCATGGTCAGACACGTGAACAGTGTATGATCAGCCACGTGATCAGTGCATGATATCCAAGTGATCAGTGCATGATCATCACGTGATCAGTGTATGATCAGCCACGTGAACAGTGCATGCTCAGTCACGTGATCTGGGCCTGCTGAGCTGCGTGATTACTGTCTGCTCATCTGCTTGACAATTGCCAGCTGAGCTGCACGATTCCTGCCTGTCATCTGCTTGACAATTGCCAGCTGTGCTGCGTAATTCCTGCCTGCTCAGCTGCTTGATTATTGCCAGCTGAGCAGCATGATTCCTCACACCTGAGTTCCATGATTATTGCCTGCTGACTGTTTGATTCGTGCCTACTCAGCTCTTTGTTTATTGCCTCCAGAGGCACATGATCAGTGTATGATAGCAAACATGATCAGCGCATGATCAGTCACATGATCAGCGCCATTAAGTCACGTGATCACTACATGATAGTCATGTGATCAGTCCATGCTCAGTCACGGTATCAGTGCATGATCAGCCACGTGATCAGTGCATGATCTGTCACATGATTAGTGTATGATCATCCACGTGATCAGTGCATGGGCAGTCATGTGATCAGTGCATGATATAGACGTGATCAGTGCATGATCAGTCTCGTGATCAGTGCATGATAGCCACGTGATCAGTGCATGATCAGTCACCTGATGGGTGTATGATCATTCACGTGACCTGTACATGGTAGCTACATGATCATTGCATGATCAGCCACGTGAGTAGTGCATGATAGCCACGTGATCACCATGATCAGTCACGTGATCAGTGCATGATCAGTCATGTGACCAGTACATGGTAGCTGCGTGATCATGCATGATCAGCCACGTGAGCAGTGCATGATAGCCACGTGATCAGTGCATGATCAGTCACGTGATCAGTGCATGATCAGTCACGTGATCAGTGCATGATCAGCCACGTGATCAGTGCATGATCAGGCACGTGATCAGTGTATGTCATGATCAGTGCATGATAGCCACGTGATCAGTGCATGATCAGTCACGTGATCAGTGCATGATCAGTTACGTGATCAGTGCATGATCAGCCACGTGATCAGTGCATGATCAGCCACGTGATCAGTGCATGATCAGTCACGTGATCAGTGCATGATCAGTCACGTGACCAGTACATGTAGCTACGTGATCATTGCATGATCAGCCACGTGATCAGTGCATGATAGCCACGTGATCAGTGCATGATAGCCACGTGATCAGTGCATGATCAGTCACGTGATCATGTGTGATCAGCCACGTGATCAGTGCATGATACCACGTGATCAGTGCATGAGTGCCACGTGATCAGTGCATGATAGTCACGTGACAGTGTGATCAGCCACGTGATCAGTGCATGATCAGCCACGTGATCAGTGCATGATAGCCACGTGATCAGTGCATGATCAGTTACGTGAGCAGTGTATGATCAGCCACGTGATCAGTGCATGGTCAGACACGTGAACAGTGTATGATCAGCCACGTGATCAGTGCATGATATCCAAGTGATCAGTGCATGATCATCACGTGATCAGTGTATGATCAGCCACGTGAACAGTGCATGCTCAGTCACGTGATCTGGGCCTGCTGAGCTGCGTGATTACTGTCTGCTCATCTGCTTGACAATTGCCAGCTGAGCTGCACGATTCCTGCCTGTCATCTGCTTGACAATTGCCAGCTGTGCTGCGTAATTCCTGCCTGCTCAGCTGCTTGATTATTGCCAGCTGAGCAGCATGATTCCTCACACCTGAGTTCCATGATTATTGCCTGCTGACTGTTTGATTCGTGCCTACTCAGCTCTTTGTTTATTGCCTCCAGAGGCACATGATCAGTGTATGATAGCAAACATGATCAGCGCATGATCAGTCACATGATCAGCGCCATTAAGTCACGTGATCACTACATGATAGTCATGTGATCAGTCCATGCTCAGTCACGGTATCAGTGCATGATCAGCCACGTGATCAGTGCATGATCTGTCACAAGATTAGTGTATGATCATCCACGTGATCAGTGCAGGGCAGTCATGTGATCAGTGCATGATATAGACGTGATCAGTGCATGATCAGTCTCGTGATCAGTGCATGATAGCCACGTGATCAGTGCATGATCAGTCACCTGATGGGTGTATGATCATTCACGTGACCTGTACATGGTAGCTACATGATCATTGCATGATCAGCCACGTGAGTAGTGCATGATAGCCACGTGATCACTGCATGATCAGTCACGTGATCAGTGCATGATCAGTCATGTGACCAGTACATGGTAGCTGCGTGATCATGCATGATCAGCCACGTGAGCAGTGCATGATAGCCACGTGATCAGTGCATGATCAGACACGTGATCAGTGCATGATCAGTCACGTGATCAGTGCATGATCAGCCACGTGATCAGTGCATGACCAGGCACGGATCAGTGTATGTCAGCCACGTGATCAGTGCATGATAGCCACGTGATCAGTGCATGATCAGTCACGTGATCAGTGCATGATCAGTTATGTGATCAGTGTATGATCAGCCACGTGATCAGTGCATGATCAGCCACGTGATCAGTGCATGATCAATTACGTGATCAGTGCATGATCAGTCACGTGACCAGTACATGGTAGCTACGTGATCATTGCATGATCAGCCACGTGATCAGTGCATGATAGCCACGTGATCAGTGCATGATAGCCACGTGATCAGTGCATGATAGCCACGTGATCAGTGCATGATCAGTCATGTGATCGTGTGTGATCAGCCACGTGATCAGTGCATGATATCCACGTGATCAGTGCATGACAGCCACGTGATCAGTGCATGATAGCCACGTGATCAGTGCATGATCAGTCACGTGATACATGTGTGATCAGCCACGTGATCAGTGCATGATGAGCCACGTGATCAGTGCAGGATCAATTACGTGATCAGTGCATGATCAGTCACGTGACCAGTACATGGTTGCTACGTGATCGTTGCATGATCAGCCACGTGAGCAGAGCATGATAGCCACGTGATCAGTGCATGATCAGTCACGTGATCAGTACATGATCAGTCACGTGAACAGTGCATGATCATTTACGTGATCTTTGCATGATCAGTCACGTGACCAGTATATGGTTGCTACGTGATCATTCCATGACGAGCCACGTGAGCAGTGCATGATAGCCACGTGATGTGTGCATGAGTTACGTGAGCAGAGTATGATCAGCCACGTGATCAGTGCATGAGTGCCACGTGATCAGTGCATGATATGTCACGTGACAGGTGTGTGATCAGCCACGTGAACAGTGCATGTTCAGCCACGTGATCAGTGCATGATAGCCACGTGATCAGTGCATGATCAGTTACGTGAGCAGTGTATGATCAGCCACGTGATCAGTGCATGGTCAGACACGTGAACAGTGTATGATCAGCCACGTGATCAGTGCATGATATCCAAGTGATCAGTGCATGATCATCACGTGATCAGTGTATGATCAGCCACGTGAACAGTGCATGCTCAGTCACGTGATCTGGGCCTGCTGAGCTGCGTGATTACTGTCTGCTCATCTGCTTGACAATTGCCAGCTGAGCTGCACGATTCCTGCCTGTCATCTGCTTGACAATTGCCAGCTGCTGCGTAATTCCTGCCTGCTCAGCTGCTTGATTATTGCCAGCTGAGCAGCATGATTCCTCACACCTGAGTTCCATGATTATTGCCTGCTGACTGTTTGATTCGTGCCTACTCAGCTCTTTGTTTATTGCCTCCAGAGGCACATGATCAGTGTATGATAGCAAACATGATCAGCGCATGATCAGTCACATGATCAGCGCCATTAAGTCACGTGATCACTACATGATAGTCATGTGATCAGTCCATGCTCAGTCACGGTATCAGTGCATGATCAGCCACGTGATCAGTGCATGATCTGTCACAAGATTAGTGTATGATCATCCACGTGATCAGTGCATGGGCAGTCATGTGATCAGTGCATGATATAGACGTGAACAGTGCATGATCAGTCTCGTGATCAGTGCATGATAGCCACGTGATCAGTGCATGATCAGTCACCTGATGGGTGTATGATCATTCACGTGACCTGTACATGGTAGCTACATGATCATTGCATGATCAGCCACGTGAGTAGTTCATGATAGCCACGTGATCACTGCATGATCAGTCACGTGATCAGTGCATGATCAGTCATGTGACCAGTACATGGTAGCTGCGTGATCATGGCATGATCAGCCACGTGAGCAGTGCATGATAGCCACGTGATCAGTGCATGATCAGACACGTGATCAGTGCATGATCAGTCACGTGATCAGTGCATGATCAGCCACGTGATCAGTGCATGACCAGCACGTGATCAGTGTATGTCCAGCCATGATCAGTGCATGATAGCCACGTGATCAGTGCATGATCAGTCACGTGATCAGTGCATGATCAGTTATGTGATCAGTGCATGATCAGCCACGTGATCAGTGCATGATCAGCCACGTGATCAGTGCATGATCAATTACGTGATCAGTGCATGATCAGTCACGTGACATGTATGGTAGCTACGTGATCTGCATGATCAGCCACGTGATCAGTGCATGATAGCCACGTGATCAGTGCATGATAGCCACGTGATCAGTGCATGATCAGTCATGTGATAGTGTGATCAGCCACGTGATCAGTGCATGATATCCACGTGATCAGTGCATGACAGCCACGTGATCAGTGCATGAAGCCACGTGATCAGTGCATGATCAGTCACGTGATACATGTGATCAGCCACGTGATCAGTGCATGATGAGCCACGTGATCAGTGCAGGATCAATTACGTGATCAGTGCATGATCAGTCACGTGACCAGTACATGGTTGCTACGTGATCGTTGCATGATCAGCCACGTGAGCAGAGCATGATAGCCACGTGATCAGTGCATGATCAGTCACGTGATCAGTACATGATCAGTCACGTGAACAGTGCATGATCATTTACGTGATCTTTGCATGATCAGTCACGTGACCAGTATATGGTTGCTACGTGATCATTCCATGACGAGCCACGTGAGCAGTGCATGATAGCCACGTGATGTGTGCATGAGTTACGTGAGCAGAGTATGATCAGCCACGTGATCAGTGCATGAGTGCCACGTGATCAGTGCATGATATGTCACGTGACAGGTGTGTGATCAGCCACGTGAACAGTGCATGTTCAGCCACGTGATCAGTGCATGATAGCCACGTGATCAGTGCATGATCAGTTACGTGAGCAGTGCATGATCAGCCACGTGATCAGTGCATGGTCAGACACGTGAACAGTGTATGATCAGCCACGTGATCAGTGCATGATATCCACGTGATCAGTGCATGATCATCACGTGATCAGTGTATGATCAGCCACGTGAACAGTGCATGCTCAGTCACGTGATCTGGGCCTGCTGAGCTGCGTGATTACTGTCTGCTCATCTGCTTGACAATTGCCAGCTGTGCTGCATAATTCCTGCCTGTCAGCTGCTTGATTATTGCCAGCTGAGCAGCATGATTCCTCACACCTGAGTTCCATGATTATTGCCTGCTGACTGTTTGATTCGTGCCTACTCAGCTCTTTGTTTATTGCCTCCAGAGGCACATGATCAGTGTATGATAGCAAACATGATCAGCGCATGATCAGTCACATGATCAGCGCCATTAAGTCACGTGATCACTACATGATAGTCATGTGATCAGTCCATGCTCAGTCACGGTATCAGTGCATGATCAGCCACGTGATCAGTGCATGATCTGTCACAAGATTAGTGTATGATCATCCACGTGATCAGTGCATGGACAGTCATGTGATCAGTGCATGATATAGACGTGATCAGTGCATGATCAGTCTCGTGATCAGTGCATGATAGCCACGTGATCAGTGCATGATCAGTCACCTGATGGGTGTATGATCATTCACGTGACCTGTACATGCTAGCTACATGATCATTGCATGATCAGCCACGTGAGTAGTGCATGATAGCCACGGGATCACTGCATGATCAGTCACGTGATCAGTGCATGATCAGTCATGTGACCAGTACATGGTAGGTGTGATCATGCATGATCAGCCACGTGCAGTGCATGATAGCCACGTGATCAGTGCATGATCAGTCACGTGATCAGTGCATGATCAGTCACGTGATCAGTGCATGATCACACGTGATCAGTGCATGATCAGTCACGTGATCAGTGCATGATCAGCCACGTGATCAGTGCATGATCAGTCACGTGATCAGTGTATGATCAGCCACGTGATCAGTGCATGATAGCCACGTGATCAGTGCATGATCAGTCACGTGATCAGTGCATGATCAGTCACGTGATCAGTGCATGATCAGCCACGTGATCAGTGCATGATCAGCCACGTGATCAGTGCATGATCAATTACGTGATCAGTGCATGATCAGCCACGTGACCAGTACATGGTAGCTACGTGATCAGTCATGATCAGCCACGTGATCAGTGCATGATAGCCACGTGATCAGTGCATGATCAGCCACGTGATCAGTGCATGATCAGTCATGTGACAGCATGTAGCCACGTGATCATGCATGATCAGCCACGTGATCAGTGCATGATAGCCACGTGATCAGTGCATGATCAGTCACGTGATCAGTGCATGATCAGTCACGTGATCAGTGCATGATCAGCCACGTGATCAGTGCATGATCAGGCACGTGATCAGTGCATGATCAGCCACGTGATCAGTGCATGATAGCCACGTGATCAGTGCATGATCAGTCACGTGATCAGTGCATGATCAGCCACGTGATCAGTGCATGAAGCACGTGATCAGTGCATGATCAATTACGATCAGTGCATGATCAGTCACGTGACCAGTGCATGGTAGCTACGTGATCATTGCATGATCAGCCACGTGATCAGTGCATGATAGCCACGTGATCAGTGCATGATAGCCACGTGATCAGTGCATGATCAGTCACGTGATACGGGTGTGATCAGCCACGTGATCAGTGCATGATATCCACGTGATCAGTGCATGATCAGCCACGTGATCAGTGCATGAGAGCCACGTGATCAGTGCATGATCAGTCACGTGATCATGCATGATCAGCCACGTGATCAGTGCATGATCAGCCACGTGATCAGTGCATGATCAATCACGTGATCAGTGCATGATCAGTCACGTGATAGTGCATGATCAGCCACGTGATCAGTGCATGATCAGCCACGTGATCAGTGCATGATCAGCCACGTGATCAGTGCATGATCAGCCACGTGATCAGTGCATGATCAGTCACGTGATCATGTGTGATCAGCCACGTGATCAGTGCATGATAGCCACGTGATCAGTGCATGAGTGCCACGTGATCAGTGCATGATATGTCACGTGACAGTGTGTGATCAGCCACGTGAACAGTGCATGTTCAGCCACGTGATCAGTGCATGATAGCCACGTGATCAGTGCATGATCAGTTACGTGAGCAGTGTATGATCAGCCACGTGATCAGTGCATGGTCAGACACGTGAACAGTGTATGATCAGCCACGTGATCAGTGCATGATATCCAGTGATCAGTGCATGATCATCACGTGATCAGTGTATGATCAGCCACGTGAACAGTGCATGCTCAGTCACGTGATCTGGGCCTGCTGAGCTGCGTGATTACTGTCTGCTCATCTGCTTGACAATTGCCAGCTGAGCTGCACGATTCCTGCCTGTCATCTGCTTGACAATTGCCAGCTGTGCTGCAATTCCTGCCTGCTCAGCTGCTTGATTATTGCCAGCTGAGCAGCATGATTCCTCACACCTGAGTTCCATGATTATTGCCTGCTGACTGTTTGATTCGTGCCTACTCAGCTCTTTGTTTATTGCCTCCAGAGGCACATGATCAGTGTATGATAGCAAACATGATCAGCGCATGATCAGTCACATGATCAGCGCCATTAAGTCACGTGATCACTACATGATAGTCATGTGATCAGTCCATGCTCAGTCACGGTATCAGTGCATGATCAGCCACGTGATCAGTGCATGATCTGTCACAAGATTAGTGTATGATCATCCACGTGATCAGTGCATGGGCAGTCATGTGATCAGTGCATGATATAGACGTGAACAGTGCATGATCAGTCTCGATCAGTGCATGATAGCCACGTGATCAGTGCATGATCAGTCACCTGATGGGTGTATGATCATTCACGTGACCTGTACATGGTAGTCATGATCATTGCATGATCAGCCACGTGAGTAGTTCATGATAGCCACGTGATCACTGCATGATCAGTCACGTGATCAGTGCATGATCAGCATGTGACCAGTACATGGTAGCCATGTGATCAGTGCATGATCAGCCACGTGAGCAGTGCATGATAGCGTGATCAGTGCATGATCAGACACGATCAGTGCATGATCAGTCACGTGATCAGTGCATGATCAGCCACGTGATCAGTGCATGACCAGGCACGTGATCAGTGTATGTCAGCCACGTGATCAGTGCATGATAGCCACGTGATCAGTGCATGATCAGTCACGTGATCAGTGCATGATCAGTTATGTGATCAGTGCATGATCAGCCACGTGATCAGTGCATGATCAGCCACATGATCAGTGCATGATCAATTACGTGATCAGTGCATGATCAGTCACGTGATCAGTACATGGTAGCTACGTGATCATTGCATGATCAGCCACGTGATCAGTGCATGATAGCCACGTGATCAGTGCATGATAGCCACGTGATCAGTGCATGATAGCCACGTGATCAGTGCATGATCAGTCATGTGATACGTGTGTGATCAGCCACGTGATCAGTGCATGATATCCACGTGATCAGTGCATGACAGCCACGTGATCAGTGCATGATAGCCACGTGATCAGTGCATGATCAGTCACGTGATACATGTGCATGATCAGCCACGTGATCAGTGCATGATGAGCCACGTGATCAGTGCATGATCAATTACGTGATCAGTGCATGATCAGTCACGTGACCAGTACATGGTTGCTACGTGATCGTTGCATGATCAGCCACGTGAGCAGAGCATGATAGCCACGTGATCAGTGCATGATCAGTCACGTGATCAGCATGATCAGTCACGTGAACAGTGCATGATCATTTACGTGATCTTTGCATGATCAGTCACGTGACCAGTATATGGTTGCTACGTGATCATTCCATGACGAGCCACGTGAGCAGTGCATGATAGCCACGTGATGTGTGCATGAGTTACGTGAGCAGAGTATGATCAGCCACGTGATCAGTGCATGAGTGCCACGTGATCAGTGCATGATATGTCACGTGACAGGTGTGTGATCAGCCACGTGAACAGTGCATGTTCAGCCACGTGATCAGTGCATGATAGCCACGTGATCAGTGCATGATCAGTTACGTGAGCAGTGTATGATCAGCCACGTGATCAGTGCATGGTCAGACACGTGAACAGTGTATGATCAGCCACGTGATCAGTGCATGATATCCAAGTGATCAGTGCATGATCATCACGTGATCAGTGTATGATCAGCCACGTGAACAGTGCATGCTCAGTCACGTGATCTGGGCCTGCTGAGCTGCGTGATTACTGTCTGCTCATCTGCTTGACAATTGCCAGCTGAGCTGCACGATTCCTGCCTGTCATCTGCTTGACAATTGCCAGCTGTGCTGCGAATTCCTGCCTGCTCAGCTGCTTGATTATTGCCAGCTGAGCAGCATGATTCCTCACACTGAGTTCCATGATTATTGCCTGCTGACTGTTTGATTCGTGCCTACTCAGCTCTTTGTTTATTGCCTCCAGAGGCACATGATCAGTGTATGATAGCAAACATGATCAGCGCATGATCAGTCACATGATCAGCGCCATTAAGTCACGTGATCACTACATGATAGTCATGTGATCAGTCCATGCTCAGTCACGGTATCAGTGCATGATCAGCCACGTGATCAGTGCATGATCTGTCACAAGATTAGTGTATGATCATCCACGTGATCAGTGCATGGCAGTCATGTGATCAGTGCATGATATAGACGTGAACAGTGCATGATCAGTCTCGTGATCAGTGCATGATAGCCACGTGATCAGTGCATGATCAGTCACCTGATGGGTGTATGATCATTCACGTGACCTGTACATGGTAGCTACATGATCATTGCATGATCAGCCACGTGAGTAGTTCATGATAGCCACGTGATCACTGCATGATCAGTCACGTGATCAGTGCATGATCAGTCATGTGACCAGTACATGGTAGCCACGTGATCGGCATGATCAGCCACGTGAGCAGTGCATGATAGCCACGTGATCAGTGCATGATCAGACACGAGATCAGTGCATGATCAGTCACGTGATCAGTGCATGATCAGCCACGTGATCAGTGCATGACCAGGCACGGATCAGTGTATGTCCAGCCATGATCAGTGCATGATAGCCACGTGATCAGTGCATGATCAGTCACGTGATCAGTGCATGATCAGTTATGTGATCAGTGTATGATCAGCCACGTGATCAGTGCATGATCAGCCACATGATCAGTGCATGATCAATTACGTGATCAGTGCATGATCAGCACGTGACCAGTACATGGTAGCCACGTGATCATTGCCTGATCAGCCACGTGATCAGTGCATGATAGCCACGTGATCAGTGCATGATAGCCACGTGATCAGTGCATGATCAGTCATGTGATACGTGTGATCAGCCACGTGATCAGTGCATGATATCCACGTGATCAGTGCATGACAGCCACGTGATCAGTGCATGGAGCCACGGATCAGTGCATGATCAGTCACGTGATACATGTGTGATCAGCCACGTGATCAGTGCATGATGAGCCACGTGATCAGTGCAGGATCAATTACGTGATCAGTGCATGATCAGTCACGTGACCAGTACATGGTTGCTATGTGATCGTTGCATGATCAGCCACGTGAGCAGTGCATGATAGCCACGTGATCAGTGCATGATCAGTCACGTGATCAGTACATGATCAGTCACGTGAACAGTGCATGATCATTTACGTGATCTTGCATGATCAGTCACGTACCAGTATATGGTTGCTACGTGATCATTCCATGATCAGCCACGAGCAGTGCATGATAGCCACGTGATGTGTGCATGAGTTACGTGAGCAGAGTATGATCAGCCACGTGATCAGTGCATGAGTGCCACGTGATCAGTGCATGATATGTCACGTGACAGGTGTGTGATCAGCCACGTGAACAGTGCATGTTCAGCCACGTGATCAGTGCATGATAGCCACGTGATCAGTGCATGATCAGTTACGTGAGCAGTGTATGATCAGCCACGTGATCAGTGCATGGTCAGACACGTGAACAGTGTATGATCAGCCACGTGATCAGTGCATGATATCCAAGTGATCAGTGCATGATCATCACGTGATCAGTGTATGATCAGCCACGTGAACAGTGCATGCTCAGTCACGTGATCTGGGCCTGCTGAGCTGCGTGATTACTGTCTGCTCATCTGCTTGACAATTGCCAGCTGTGCTGCATAATTCCTGCCTGCTCAGCTGCTTGATTATTGCCAGCTGAGCAGCATGATTCCTCACACTGAGTTCCATGATTATTGCCTGCTGACTGTTTGATTTGTGCCTACTCAGCTCTTTGTTTATTGCCTCCAGAGGCACATGATCAGTGTATGATAGCAAACATGATCAGCGCATGATCAGTCACATGATCAGCGCCATTAAGTCACGTGATCACTACATGATAGTCATGTGATCAGTCCATGCTCAGTCACGGTATCAGTGCATGATCAGCCACGTGATCAGTGCATGATCTGTCACAAGATTAGTGTATGATCATCCACGTGATCAGTGCATGGCAGTCATGTGATCAGTGCATGATATAGACGTGATCAGTGCATGATCAGTCTCGTGATCAGTGCATGATAGCCACGTGATCAGTGCATGATCAGTCACCTGATGGGTGTATGATCATTCACGTGACCTGTACATGGTAGCTACATGATCATTGCATGATCAGCCACGTGAGTAGTGCATGATAGCCACGTGATCAGTGCATGATCAGTCACGTGATCAGTGCATGATCAGTCATGTGACCAGTACATGGTAGCTGCGTGATCAGTGCATGATCAGCCACGTGATCAGTGCATGATAGCCACGTGATCAGTGCATGATCAGACACGTGATCAGTGCATGATCAGTCACGTGATCAGTGCATGATCAGCCACGTGATCAGTGCATGATCAGTCACGTGATCAGTGCATGATCAGCCACGTGATCAGTGCATGATCAGTCACGTGATCAGTGCATGATCAGCCACGTGATCAGTGCATGATAGCCACGTGATCAGTGCATGATCAGTCACGTGATCAGTGCATGATCAGTCACGTGATCAGTGCATGATCAGCCACGTGATCAGTGCATGATCAGCCACGTGATCAGTGCATGATCAGCCACGTGATCAGTGCATGATCAGTTACGTGATCAGTGCATGATAGCCACGTGATCAGTGCATGATCAGCCACGTGATCAGTGCATGATAGCCACGTGATCAGTGCATGATCAGTCACGTGATCAGTGCATGATAGCTCACGTGATCATGCATGATCAGCCACGATCAGTGCATGATAGCCACGTGATCAGTGCATGATCAGCCACGTGATCAGTGCATGATCAGTCACGTGATCAGTGCATGATCAGCCACGTGATCAGTGCATGATCAGTCACGTGATCAGTGCATGATCAGCCACGTGATCAGTGCATGATAGCCACGTGATCAGTGCATGATCAGTCACGTGATCAGTGCATGATCAGTCACGTGATCAGTGCATGATCAGCCACGTGATCAGTGCATGATCAATTACGTGATCAGTGCATGATCAGTCACGTGATCAGTGCATGATAGCTGTGATCAGTGCATGATCAGCCACGTGATCAGTGCATGATAGCCACGTGATCAGTGCATGATAGCCACGTGATCAGTGCATGATCAGTCATGTGATAGTGTGTGATCAGCCACGTGATCAGTGCATGATAGCCACGTGATCAGTGCATGATCAGCCACGTGATCAGTGCATGATAGCCACGTGATCAGTGCATGATCAGTCACGTGATCATGTGTGATCAGCCACGTGATCAGTGCATGATCAGCCACGTGATCAGTGCATGATCAATACGTGATCAGTGCATGATCAGTCACGTGATCAGTGCATGGTAGCTACGTGATCATGCATGATCAGCCACGTGATCAGTGCATGATAGCCACGTGATCAGTGCATGATCAGTCACGTGATCAGTGCATGATCAGTCACGTGATCAGTGCATGATCAGCCACGTGATCAGTGCATGATCAGCCACGTGATCAGTGCATGATCAGCCACGCGATCAGTGCATGATAGCCACGTGATCAGTGCATGATCAGTCACGTGATCAGTGCATGATCAGTCACGTGATCAGTGCATGATCAGCCACGTGATCAGTGCATGATCAGCCACGTGATCAGTGCATGATCAGTCACGTGATCAGTGCATGATCAGTCACGTGATCAGTGCATGGTAGCTACGTGATCATTGCATGATCAGCCACGTGATCAGTGCATGATAGCCACGTGATCAGTGCATGATCAGTCACGTGATCAGTGCATGATCAGTCACGTGATCAGTACATGGTAGCTGTGATCATGCATGATCAGCCACGTGATCAGTGCATGATAGCCACGTGATCAGTGCATGATCAGTCACGTGATCAGTGCATGATCAGCCACGTGATCAGTGCATGATCAGCCACGTGATCAGTGCATGATCAGGCACGTGATCAGTGCATGATCAGCCACGTGATCAGTGCATGATAGCCACGTGATCAGTGCATGATCAGTCACGTGATCAGTGCATGATCAGTCACGTGATCAGTGCATGATCAGCCACGTGATCAGTGCATGATCAGCCACGTGATCAGTGCATGATCAGTCACGTGATCAGTGCATGGTAGCTACGTGATCAGTGCATGATCAGCCACGTGATCAGTGCATGATAGCCACGTGATCAGTGCATGATAGCCACGTGATCAGTGCATGATCAGTCATGTGATACGCATGATCAGCCACGTGATCAGTGCATGATATCCACGTGATCAGTGCATGACAGCCACGTGATCAGTGCATGATAGCCACGTGATCAGTGCATGATCAGTCACGTGATATGTGATCAGCCACGTGATCAGTGCATGATGAGCCACGTGATCAGTGCATGATCAATTACGTGATCAGTGCATGATCAGTCACGTGACCAGTACATGGTTGCTACGTGATCGTGCATGATCAGCCACGTGAGCAGAGCATGATAGCCACGTGATCAGTGCATGATCAGTCACGTGATCAGTACATGATCAGTCACGTGAACAGTGCATGATCATTTACGTGATCTGTGCATGATCAGTCACGCGACCAGTATATGGTAGCTACGTGATCATTCCATGACGAGCCACGTGAGCAGTGCATGATAGCCACGTGATGTGTGCATGAGTTACGTGAGCAGAGTATGATCAGCCACGTGATCAGTGCATGAGTGCCACGTGATCAGTGCATGATATGTCACGTGACAGGTGTGTGATCAGCCACGTGAACAGTGCATGTTCAGCCACGTGATCAGTGCATGATAGCCACGTGATCAGTGCATGATCAGTTACGTGAGCAGTGCATGATCAGCCACGTGATCAGTGCATGGTCAGACACGTGAACAGTGTATGATCAGCCACGTGATCAGTGCATGATATCCAAGTGATCAGTGCATGATCATCACGTGATCAGTGTATGATCAGCCACGCGAACAGTGCATGCTCAGTCACGTGATCTGGGCCTGCTGAGCTGCGTGATTACTGTCTGCTCATCTGCTTGACAATTGCCAGCTGAGCTGCACGATTCCTGCCTGTCATCTGCTTGACAATTGCCAGCTGTGCTGCGTAATTCCTGCCTGCTCAGCTGCTTGATTATTGCCAGCTGAGCAGCATGATTCCTCACAGCTGAGTTCCATGATTATTGCCTGCTGACTGTTTGATTCGTGCCTACTCAGCTCTTTGTTTATTGCCTCCAGAGGCACATGATCAGTGTATGATAGCAAACATGATCAGCGCATGATCAGTCACATGATCAGCGCCATTAAGTCACGTGATCACTACATGATAGTCATGTGATCAGTCCATGCTCAGTCACGGTATCAGTGCATGATCAGCCACGTGATCAGTGCATGATCTGTCACATGATTAGTGTATGATCATCCACGTGATCAGTGCATGGGCAGTCATGTGATCAGTGCATGATATAGACGTGATCAGTGCATGATCAGTCTCGTGATCAGTGCATGATAGCCACGTGATCAGTGCATGATCAGTCACCTGATGGGTGTATGATCAGTCACGTGACCTGCACATGGTAGCTACATGATCATTGCATGATCAGCCACGTGAGTAGTGCATGATAGCCACGTGATCACTGCATGATCAGTCACGTGATCAGTGCATGATCAGTCATGTGACCAGTACATGGTAGCTGCGTGATCATGCATGATCAGCCACGTGAGCAGTGCATGATAGCCACGTGATCAGTGCATGATCAGACACGTGATCAGTGCATGATCAGTCACGTGATCAGTGCATGATCAGCCACGTGATCAGTGCATGACCAGTGATCAGTGTATGTCAGCCACGTGATCAGTGCATGATAGCCACGTGATCAGTGCATGATCAGTCACGTGATCAGTGCATGATCAGTCACGTGATCAGTGCATGATCAGCCACGTGATCAGTGCATGATCAGCCACGTGATCAGTGCATGATCAATTACGTGATCAGTGCATGATCAGTCACGTGATCAGTACATGGTAGCTACGTGATCATTGCATGATCAGCCACGTGATCAGTGCATGATAGCCACGTGATCAGTGCATGATCAGCCACGTGATCAGTGCATGATCAGTCACGTGATAGTGCATGATCAGCCACGTGATCAGTGCATGATCAGCCACGTGATCAGTGCATGATCAGCCACGTGATCAGTGCATGATAGCCACGTGATCAGTGCATGATCAGTCACGTGATCAGTGCATGATCAGCCACGTGATCAGTGCATGATCAGCCACGTGATCAGTGCATGATCAGTCACGTGATCAGTGCATGATCAGTCACGTGATCAGTGCATGATAGCCACGTGATCAGTGCATGATCAGCCACGTGATCAGTGCATGATAGCCACGTGATCAGTGCATGATCAGTTACGTGATCAGTGCATGATCAGTCATGTGATCAGTGCATGGTAGCTGCGTGATCATGCATGATCAGCCACGTGATCAGTGCATGATAGCCACGTGATCAGTGCATGATCAGCCACGTGATCAGTGCATGATCAGTCACGTGATCAGTGCATGATCAGTCACGTGATCAGTGCATGATCAGTCACGTGATCAGTGCATGATCAGCCACGCGATCAGTGCATGATAGCCACGTGATCAGTGCATGATCAGCCACGTGATCAGTGCATGATCAGTCACGTGATCAGTGCATGATCAGCCACGTGATCAGTGCATGATCAGCCACGTGATCAGTGCATGATCAGCCACGTGATCAGTGCATGATCAGTCACGTGATCAGTGCATGATCAGTCACGTGATCAGTGCATGATCAGCCACGTGATCAGTGCATGATCAGTCACGTGATCAGTGCATGATCAGCCACGTGATCAGTGCATGATCAGCCACGTGATCAGTGCATGATCAGCCACGTGATCAGTGCATGATCAGCACGTGATCAGTGCATGATCAGCCACGTGATCAGTGCATGATCAGCCACGTGATCAGTGCATGATAGCCACGTGATCAGTGCATGATCAGTCATGTGATCTTGTGTGATCAGCCACGTGATCAGTGCATGATATCCACGTGATCAGTGCATGACAGCCACGTGATCAGTGCATGATAGCCACGTGATCAGTGCATGATCAGTCACGTGATACATGTGATCAGCCACGTGATCAGTGCATGATGAGCCACGTGATCAGTGCATGATCAATTACGTGATCAGTGCATGATCAGTCACGTGACCAGTACATGGTTGCTACGTGATCGTTGCATGATCAGCCACGTGAGCAGTGCATGATAGCCACGTGATCAGTGCATGATCAGTCACGTGATCAGTACATGATCAGTCACGTGAACAGTGCATGATCATTTACGTGATCAGTGCATGATCAGTCACGTGACCAGTATATGGTTGCTACGTGATCATTCCATGACGAGCCACGTGAGCAGTGCATGATAGCCACGTGATGTGTGCATGAGTTACGTGAGCAGAGTATGATCAGCCACGTGATCAGTGCATGAGTGCCACGTGATCAGTGCATGATATGTCACGTGACAGGTGTGTGATCAGCCACGTGAACAGTGCATGTTCAGCCACGTGATCAGTGCATGATAGCCACGTGATCAGTGCATGATCAGTCACGTGAGCAGTGTATGATCAGCCACGTGATCAGTGCATGGTCAGACACGTGAACAGTGTATGATCAGCCACGTGATCAGTGCATGATATCCAAGTGATCAGTGCATGATCATCACGTGATCAGTGTATGATCAGCCACGTGAACAGTGCATGCTCAGTCACGTGATCTGGGCCTGCTGAGCTGCGTGATTACTGTCTGCTCATCTGCTTGACAATTGCCAGCTGAGCTGCACGATTCCTGCCTGTCATCTGCTTGACAATTGCCAGCTGTGCTGCGTAATTCCTGCCTGCTCAGCTGCTTGATTATTGCCAGCTGAGCAGCATGATTCCTCACACCTGAGTTCCATGATTATTGCCTGCTGACTGTTTGATTCGTGCCTACTCAGCTCTTTGTTTATTGCCTCCAGAGGCACATGATCAGTGTATGATAGCAAACATGATCAGCGCATGATCAGTCACATGATCAGCGCCATTAAGTCACGTGATCACTACATGATAGTCATGTGATCAGTCCATGCTCAGTCACGGTATCAGTGCATGATCAGCCACGTGATCAGTGCATGATCTGTCACAAGATTAGTGTATGATCATCCACGTGATCAGTGCATGGGCAGTCATGTGATCAGTGCATGATATAGACGTGATCAGTGCATGATCAGTCTCGTGATCAGTGCATGATAGCCACGTGATCAGTGCATGATCAGTCACCTGATGGGTGTATGATCATTCACGTGACCTGTACATGGTAGCTACATGATCATTGCATGATCAGCCACGTGAGTAGTGCATGATAGCCACGTGATCACTGCATGATCAGTCACGTGATCAGTGCATGATCAGTCATGTGACCAGTACATGGTAGCTGCGTGATCATGGCATGATCAGCCACGTGAGCAGTGCATGATAGCCACGTGATCAGTGCATGATCAGACACGTGATCAGTGCATGATCAGTCACGTGATCAGTGCATGATCAGCCACGTGATCAGTGCATGACAGGCACGTGATCAGTGCATGATCAGCCACGTGATCAGTGCATGATAGCCACGTGATCAGTGCATGATCAGTCACGTGATCAGTGCATGATCAGTTACGTGATCAGTGCATGATCAGCCACGTGATCAGTGCATGATCAGCCACATGATCAGTGCATGATCAATTACGTGATCAGTGCATGATCAGTCACGTGATCAGTACATGATAGCTACGTGATCATTGCATGATCAGCCACGTGATCAGTGCATGATAGCCACGTGATCAGTGCATGATAGCCACGTGATCAGTGCATGATCAGTCATGTGATACGTGTGTGATCAGCCACGTGATCAGTGCATGATATCCACGTGATCAGTGCATGACAGCCACGTGATCAGTGCATGAGAGCCACGTGATCAGTGCATGATCAGTCACGTGATACATGTGTGATCAGCCACGTGATCAGTGCATGATGAGCCACGTGATCAGTGCATGATCAATTACGCGATCAGTGCATGATCAGTCACGTGACCAGTACATGGTTGCTACGTGATCGTGCATGATCAGCCACGTGAGCAGTGCATGATAGCCACGTGATCAGTGCATGATCAGTCACGTGATCAGTGCATGATCAGTCACGTGAACAGTGCATGATCATTTACGTGATCTTGCATGATCAGTCACGTGACCAGTATATGGTTGCTACGTGATCATTCCATGATCAGCCACGTGAGCAGTGCATGATAGCCACGTGATGTGTGCATGAGTTACGTGAGCAGAGTATGATCAGCCACGTGATCAGTGCATGAGTGCCACGTGATCAGTGCATGATATGTCACGTGACAGGTGTGTGATCAGCCACGTGAACAGTGCATGTTCAGCCACGTGATCAGTGCATGATAGCCACGTGATCAGTGCATGATCAGTTACGTGAGCAGTGTATGATCAGCCACGTGATCAGTGCAAGGTCAGACACGTGAACAGTGTATGATCAGCCACGTGATCAGTGCATGATATCCAAGTGATCAGTGCATGATCATCACGTGATCAGTGTATGATCAGCCACGTGAACAGTGCATGCTCAGTCACGTGATCTGGGCCTGCTGAGCTGCGTGATTACTGTCTGCTCATCTGCTTGACAATTGCCAGCTGTGCTGCAGAATTCCTGCCTGCTCAGCTGCTTGATTATTGCCAGCTGAGCAGCATGATTCCTCACACTGTGTTCCATGATTATTGCCTGCTGACTGTTTGATTCGTGCCTACTCAGCTCTTTGTTTATTGCCTCCAGAGGCACATGATCAGTGTATGATAGCAAACATGATCAGCGCATGATCAGTCACATGATCAGCGCCATTAAGTCACGTGATCACTACATGATAGTCATGTGATCAGTCCATGCTCAGTCACGGTATCAGTGCATGATCAGCCACGTGATCAGTGCATGATCTGTCACATGATTAGTGTATGATCATCCACGCGATCAGTGCACGGGCAGTCATGTGATCAGTGCATGATATAGACGTGATCAGTGCATGATCAGTCTCGTGATCAGTGCATGATAGCCACGTGATCAGTGCATGATCAGTCACCTGATGGGTGTATGATCATTCACGTGACCTGTACATGGTAGCTACATGATCATTGCATGATCAGCCACGTGAGTAGTGCATGATAGCCACGTGATCAGTGCATGATCAGTCACGTGATCAGTGCATGATCAGTCATGTGACCAGTGCATGGTAGCTGCGTGATCATGCATGATCAGCCACGTGATCAGTGCATGATAGCCACGTGATCAGTGCATGATCAGTGATCAGTGCATGATCAGTCACGTGATCAGTGCATGATCAGCCACGTGATCAGTGCATGATCAGTCACGTGATCAGTGCATGATCAGCCACGTGATCAGTGCATGATCAGTCACGTGATCAGTGCATGATCAGCCACGTGATCAGTGCATGATAGCCACGTGATCAGTGCATGATCAGTCACGTGATCAGTGCATGATCAGTCACGTGATCAGTGCATGATCAGCCACGTGATCAGTGCATGATCAGCCACGTGATCAGTGCATGATCAATTACGTGATCAGTGCATGATCAGTCACGTGATCAGTGCATGGTAGCTACGTGATCATTGCATGATCAGCCACGTGATCAGTGCATGATAGCCACGTGATCAGTGCATGATAGCTACGTGATCAGTGCATGATCAGTCACGTGATCAGTGCATGATAGCTGCGTGATCAGTGCATGATCAGCCACGTGATCAGTGCATGATAGCCACGCGATCAGTGCATGATCAGTCACGTGATCAGTGCATGATCAGTCACGTGATCAGTGCATGATCAGCCACGTGATCAGTGCATGATCAGGCACGCGATCAGTGCATGATCAGCCACGTGATCAGTGCATGATAGCCACGTGATCAGTGCATGATCAGTCACGTGATCAGTGCATGATCAGTTACGTGATCAGTGCATGATCAGCCACGTGATCAGTGCATGATCAGTTACGTGATCAGTGCATGATCAGTCACGTGATCAGTACATGGTAGCCACGTGATCAGTGCATGATCAGCCACGTGATCAGTGCATGATAGCCACGTGATCAGTGCATGATAGCCACGTGATCAGTGCATGATCAGTCACGTGATACGTGTGATCAGCCACGTGATCAGTGCATGATAGCCACGTGATCAGTGCATGATCAGCCACGTGATCAGTGCATGATAGCCACGATCAGTGCATGATCAGTTACGTGATCAGTGCATGATCAGCCACGTGATCAGTGCATGATCAGCCACGTGATCAGTGCATGATCAGTCACGTGATCAGTGCATGATCAGTCACGTGATAGTGCATGATCAGCCACGTGATCAGTGCATGATAGCCACGTGATCAGTGCATGATCAGCCACGTGATCAGTGCATGATCAGCCACGTGATCAGTGCATGATCAGTCACGTGATCATGATCAGCCACGTGATCAGTGCATGATAGCCACGTGATCAGTGCATGAGTGCCACGTGATCAGTGCATGATAGTCACGTGACAGTGTGCATGATCAGCCACGTGATCAGTGCATGATCAGCCACGTGATCAGTGCATGATAGCCACGTGATCAGTGCATGATCAGTTACGTGATCAGTGCATGATCAGCCACGTGATCAGTGCATGATCAGACACGTGATCAGTGCATGATCAGCCACGTGATCAGTGCATGATATCCACGTGATCAGTGCATGATCATCACGTGATCAGTACATGATCAGCCACGTGATCAGTGCATGCACAGTCACGTGATCTGGGCCTGCTGAGCTGCGTGATTACTGTCTGCTCATCTGCTAGACAATTGCCAGCTGAGCTGCATGATTCCTCACACCTGTGTTCCATGATTATTGCCTGCTGACTGTTTGATTCGTGCCTACTCAGCTCTTTGTTTATTGCCTCCAGAGGCACATGATCAGTGTATGATAGCAAACATGATCAGTGCATGATCAGTCACATGATCAGCGCCATTAAGTCACGTGATCACTACATGATAGTCATGTGATCAGTCCATGCTCAGTCACGGTATCAGTGCATGATCAGCCACGTGATCAGTGCATGATCTGTCACAAGATCAGTGTATGATCATCCACGTGATCAGTGCATGGGCAGTCACGTGATCAGTGCATGATATAGACGTGATCAGTGCATGATCAGTCTCGTGATCAGTGCATGATAGCCACGTGATCAGTGCATGATCAGTCACCTGATGGGTGTATGATCATTCACGTGACCTGTACATGGTAGCTACATGATCATTGCATGATCAGCCACGTGAGTAGTGCATGATAGCCACGTGATCAGTGCATGATCAGTCACGTGATCAGTGCATGATCAGTCATGTGACCAGTACATGGTAGCTGCGTGATCATGCATGATCAGCCACGTGAGCAGTGCATGATAGCCACGTGATCAGTGCATGATCAGTCACGTGATCAGTGCATGATCAGTCACGTGATCAGTGCATGATCAGCCACGTGATCAGTGCATGATCAGCACGTGATCAGTGCATGATCAGCCACGTGATCAGTGCATGATAGCCACGTGATCAGTGCATGATCAGTCACGTGATCAGTGCATGATCAGTTACGTGATCAGTGCATGATCAGCCACGTGATCAGTGCATGATCAGCCACGTGATCAGTGCATGATCAATTACGTGATCAGTGCATGATCAGTCACGTGACCAGTACATGGTAGCTACGTGATCAGCATGATCAGCCACGTGATCAGTGCATGATAGCCACGTGATCAGTGCATGATCAGCCACGTGATCAGTGCATGATAGCCACGTGATCAGTGCATGATCAGTCATGTGATACGTGCATGATCAGCCACGTGATCAGTGCATGATATCCACGTGATCAGTGCATGACAGCCACGTGATCAGTGCATGAGAGCCACGGATCAGTGCATGATCAGTCACGTGATACATGTGTGATCAGCCACGTGATCAGTGCATGATGAGCCACGTGATCAGTGCAGGATCAATTACGTGATCAGTGCATGATCAGTCACGTGACCAGTATATGGTTGCTACGTGATCGTTGCATGATCAGCCACGTGAGCAGAGCATGATAGCCACGTGATCAGTGCATGATCAGTCACGTGATCAGTACATGATCAGTCACGTGAACAGTGCATGATCATTTACGTGATCTTGCATGATCAGTCACGTGATCAGTATATGGTTGCTACGTGATCATTCCATGACGAGCCACGTGAGCAGTGCATGATAGCCACGTGATGTGTGCATGAGTTACGTGAGCAGAGTATGATCAGCCACGTGATCAGTGCATGAGTGCCACGTGATCAGTGCATGATATGTCACGTGACAGTGTGTGATCAGCCACGAACAGTGCATGTTCAGCCACGCGATCAGTGCATGATAGCCACGTGATCAGTGCATGATCAGTTACGTGAGCAGTGTGATCAGCCACGTGATCAGTGCATGGTCAGACACGTGAACAGTGTATGATCAGCCACGTGATCAGTGCATGATATCCAAGTGATCAGTGCATGATCATCACGTGATCAGTGTATGATCAGCCACGTGAACAGTGCATGCTCAGTCACGCGATCTGGGCCTGCTGAGCTGCGTGATTACTGTCTGCTCATCTGCTTGACAATTGCCAGCTGAGCTGCACGATTCCTGCCTGTCATCTGCTTGACAATTGCCAGCTGTGCTGCGTAATTCCTGCCTGCTCAGCTGCTTGATTATTGCCAGCTGAGCAGCATGATTCCTCACACCTGAGTTCCATGATTATTGCCTGCTGACTGTTTGATTCGTGCCTACTCAGCTCTTTGTTTATTGCCTCCAGAGGCACATGATCAGTGTATGATAGCAAACATGATCAGCGCATGATCAGTCACATGATCAGCGCCATTAAGTCACGTGATCACTACATGATAGTCACGTGATCAGTCCATGCTCAGTCACGGTATCAGTGCATGATCAGCCACGTGATCAGTGCATGATCTGTCACAAGATTAGTGTATGATCATCCACGCGATCAGTGCACGGGCAGTCATGTGATCAGTGCATGATATAGACGTGAACAGTGCATGATCAGTCTCGTGATCAGTGCATGATAGCCACGCGATCAGTGCATGATCAGTCACCTGATGGGTGTATGATCATTCACGTGACCTGTACATGGTAGCTACATGATCATTGCATGATCAGCCACGAGTAGTCATGATAGCCACGTGATCACTGCATGATCAGTCACGTGATCAGTGCATGATCAGTCATGTGACCAGTACATGGTAGCTGTGATCATGGCATGATCAGCCACGTGAGCAGTGCATGATAGCCACGTGATCAGTGCATGATCAGACACGAGATCAGTGCATGATCAGTCACGTGATCAGTGCATGATCAGCCACGTGATCAGTGCATGACAGGCACGTGATCAGTGCATGTCAGCCAAGTGATCAGTGCATGATAGCCACGTGATCAGTGCATGATCAGTCACGTGATCAGTGCATGATCAGTTACGTGATCAGTGCATGATCAGCCACGTGATCAGTGCATGATCAGCCACACGATCAGTGCATGATCAATTACGTGATCAGTGCATGATCAGTCACGTGACCAGTACATGGTAGCTACGTGATCATTGCCTGATCAGCCACGTGATCAGTGCATGATAGCTACGTGATCAGTGCATGATAGCCACGTGATCAGTGCATGATCAGTCATGATACGTGTGTGATCAGCCACATGATCAGTGCATGATATCCACGTGATCAGTGCATGACAGCCACGTGATCAGTGCATGAGAGCCACGTGATCAGTGCATGATCAGTCACGTGATACATGTGTGATCAGCCACGTGATCAGTGCATGATGAGCCACGTGATCAGTGCAGGATCAATTACGTGATCAGTGCATGATCAGTCACGTGACCAGTACATGGTTGCTACGTGATCGCTTGCATGATCAGCCACGTGAGCAGAGCATGATAGCCACGTGGTCAGTGCATGATCAGTCACTGGATCAGTACATGATCAGTCACGCGGAACAGTGCATGATCATTTACGTGATCTTTGCATGATCAGTCACGTGCCAGTATATGGTTGCTACGTGATCATTCCATGACGAGCCACGTGAGCAGTGCATGATAGCCACGTGATGTGTGCATGAGTTACGTGAGCAGAGTATGATCAGCCACGTGATCAGTGCATGAGTGCCACGTGATCAGTGCATGATATGTCACGTGACAGGTGTGTGATCAGCCACGTGAACAGTGCATGTTCAGCCACGTGATCAGTGCATGATAGCCACGCGATCAGTGCATGATCAGTTACGTGAGCAGTGTATGATCAGCCACGTGATCAGTGCATGGTCAGACACGTGAACAGTGTATGATCAGCCACGTGATCAGTGCATGATATCCAAGCGATCAGTGCATGATCATCACGTGATCAGTGCATGATCAGCCACGTGAACTGTGCATGCTCAGTCACGTGATCTGGGCCTGCTGAGCTGCATGATTACCGTCTGCTCATCTGCTTGACAATTGCCAGCTGTGCTGCATAATTCCTGCCTGCTCAGCTGCTTGATTATTGCCAGCTGAGCAGCATGATTCCTCACACCTGAGTTCCATGATTATTGCCTGCTGACTGTTTGATTCGTGCCTACTCAGCTCTTTGTTTATTGCCTCCAGAGGCACATGATCAGTGTATGATAGCAAACATGATCAGCGCATGATCAGTCACATGATCAGCGCCATTAAGTCACGTGATCACTACATGATAGTCATGTGATCAGTCCATGCTCAGTCACGGTATCAGTGCATGATCAGCCACGTGATCAGTGCATGATCTGTCACAAGATTAGTGTATGATCATGCACGTGATCAGTGCACGGGCAGTCATGTGATCAGTGCATGATATAGACGTGAACAGTGCATGATCAGTCTCGTGATCAGTGCATGATAGCCACGTGATCAGTGCATGATCAGTCACCTGATGGGTGATGATCATTCACGTGACCAGTACATGGTAGCCACATGATCATTGCATGATCAGCCATGAGTAGTTCATGATAGCCACGTGATCACTGCATGATCAGTCACGTGATCAGTGCATGATCAGTCATGTGACCAGTACATGGTAGCTGTGATCATGCATGATCAGCCACGTGAGCAGTGCATGATAGCCACGTGATCAGTGCATGATCAGTACGTGAGATCAGTGCATGATCAGTCACGTGATCAGTGCATGATCAGCCACGTGATCAGTGCATGATCAGCCACGTGATCAGTGCATGATCAGCCACGTGATCAGCATGACCAGGCACGTGATCAGTGCATGTCCAGCCAAGTGATCAGTGCATGATAGCCACGTGATCAGTGCATGATCAGTCACGTGATCAGTGCATGATCAGCCACGTGATCAGTGCATGATCAGCCACGTGATCAGTGCATGATCAGCCACATGATCAGTGCATGATCAGTTACGTGATCAGTGCATGATCAGTCACGTGACCAGTGCATGGTAGCCACGTGATCAGTGCATGATCAGCCACGTGATCAGTATGATAGCCACGTGATCAGTGCATGATATCACACGTGATCAGTGCATGATCAGCACGTGATCAGTACATGATAGCCACGTGATCAGTGCATGATCAGCCACGTGATCAGTGCATGATAGCCACGTGATCAGTGCATGATCAGTCACGTGATCAGTGCATGATCAGTCACGTGATCAGTGCATGATCAGCCACGTGATCTGCATGATCAGTCACGTGACAGCAGTGCATGTCAGCCACGTGATCAGTGCATGATCAGCCACGTGATCAGTGCATGATCAGTCACGTGATCAGTGCATGATCAGTTACGTGATCAGTGCATGATCAGCCACGTGATCAGTGCATGATCAATCACGCGATCAGTGCATGATCAGTTACGTGATCAGTACATGATAGTCACGTGATCAGTGCATGAGCCACGTGATCAGTGCATGATAGCCAACGTGATCAGTGCATGATAGCCACGTGATCAGTGCATGATCAGTCACGTGATACGCATGTGATCAGCCACGTGATCAGTGCATGATATCCATGATCAGTGCATGATCAGTCACGTGATCAGTGCATGATCAGCCACGGGATCAGTGCATGATCAGTCACGTGATCATGCATGATCAGCCACGTGATCAGTGCATGATCAGCCACGTGATCAGTGCATGATCAGTTACGTGATCAGTGCATGATCAGTCATGTGACAGTATCATGGTGAAGCGTGATCATGATGATCAGCCACGGGAGCAGTGCATGATCAGCTACGTGATCAGTGCATGATCAGACATTTGATCAGTGCACATGATCAACGTGATCAGTGCATGATCAGCCACGGGATCAGCATGACCAGCACGTGATCAGTGTATGTCCAGCCAAGTGATCAGTGCATGATAGCCACGTGATCAGTGCATGATCAGTCACGTGATCAGTGCATGATCAATTATGTGATCAGTGTATGATCAGCCACGTGATCAGTGCATGATCAGCCACATGATCAGTGCATGATCAATTACGTGCTCAGTGCATGATCAGTCACGCACTAGCATATGGTAGCTACGCGATCATTGCCCGATAAGCCACGTGATCAGTGCATGATAGCCACGTGATCAGTGCATGATCAGCCACGTGATCAGTGCATGATCAGTTACGTGACCAGCATGATAGCCACGTGATCAGTGCATGATCAGCCACGTGAGCAGTGCATGAGAGCCACGTGTTCAGTGCATGATCAGACACGTGATCAGTGCATGATCAGCCACGTGATCAGTGCATGATCAGCCACGTGATCAGTGCATGATCAGGCACGTGATCAGTGCATGTCCAGCCACGTGATCAGTGCATGATCAGCCACGTGATCAGTGCATGATCAGCCACGATCAGTGCATGATCAGTTATGCGGATCAGTGCATGATCAGCCACGTGATCAGTGCATGATCAATTACGTGATCAGTGCATGATCAGTCACGTGACCAGTACATGGTAGTACGTGATCATTGCCTGATAAGCCACGTGATCAGTGCATGATAGCCACGTGATCAGTGCATGATAGCCACGTGATCAGTGCATGATCAGTCATGTGATAGTGTGTGATCAGCCACATGATCAGTGCATGATATCCACGATCAGTGCATGACAGCCACGCGATCAGTGCATGAGAGCCACGTGATCAGTGCATGATCAGTCACGTGATACATGTGTGATCAGCCACGTGATCAGTGCATGATGAGCCACGTGATCAGTGCAGGATCAATTACGTGATCAGTGCATGATCAGTCACGTGACCAGTACATGGTTGCACGTGATCGTGCATGATCAGCCACGTGAGCAGAGCATGATAGCCACGTGGTCAGTGCATGATCAGTCACGTGATCAGCACATGATCAGTCACGTGAACAGTGCATGATCTTACGTGATCTTTGCATGATCAGTCACGTACAGTATATGGTATTACGTGATCATTCCATGACGTGCCACGTGAGCAGTGCATGATAGCCACGTGATGTGTGCATGAGTTACGTGAGCAGAGTATGATCAGCCACGTGATCAGTGCATGAGTGCCACGTGATCAGTGCATGATATGTCACGTGACAGGTGTGTGATCAGCCACGCGAACAGTGCATGTTCAGCCACGTGATCAGTGCATGATAGCCACGTGATCAGTGCATGATCAGTTACGTGAGCAGTGTATGATCAGCCACGGATCAGTGCATGGTCAGACACGTGAACAGTGTATGATCAGCCACGTGATCAGTGCATGATATCCAAGTGATCAGTGCATGATCATCACGTGATCAGTGTATGATCAGCCACGTGAACAGTGCATGCTCAGCCACGTGATCTGGGCCTGCTGAGCTGCGTGATTACTGTCTGCTCATCTGCTTGACAATTGCCAGCTGAGCTGCACGATTCCTGCCTGTCATCTGCTTGATAATTGCCAGCTGTGCTGTAATTCCTGCCTGCTCAGCTGCTTGATTATTGCCAGCTGAGCAGCATGATTCCTCACACCTGAGTTCCATGATTATTGCCTGCTGACTGTTTGATTCGTGCCTACTCAGCTCTTTGTTTATTGCCTCCAGAGGCACATGATCAGTGTATGATAGCAAACATGATCAGCGCATGATCAGTCACATGATCAGAGCCATTAAGTCACGGGATCACTACATGATAGTCATGTGATCAGTCCATGATCAGTCACGGTATCAGTGCATGATCAGCCACGTGATCAGTGCATGATCTGTCACAAGATTAGTGTACGATCATCCACGTGATCAGTGCACGGGCAGTCATGTGATCAGTGCATGATATAGACGTGAACAGTGCATGATCAGTCTCGTGATCAGTGCATGATAGCCACGTGATCAGTGCATGATCAGTCACCTGATGGGTGTATGATCATTCACGTGACCTGTACATGGTAGCTACATGATCAATGCATGATCAGCCACGTGAGTAGTTCATGATAGCCACGTGATCACTGCATGATCAGTCACGTGATCAGTGCATGATCAGTCGTGACCAGTACATGTAGCTGCGTGATCATGCATGATCAGCCACGTGAGCAGTGCATGATAGCCACGTGATCAGTGCATGATCAGACACAAGATCAGTGCATGATCAGTCACGTGATCAGTGCATGATCAGCCACGTGATCAGTGCATGACCAGGCACGTGATCAGTGTATGTCCAGCCAAGTGATCAGTGCATGATAGCCACGTGATCAGTGCATGATCAGTCACGTGATCAGTGCATGATCAGTTATGTGATCAGTGCATGATCAGCCACGTGATCAGTGCATGATCAGCCACATGATCAGTGCATGATCAATTACGTGATCAGTGCATGATCAGTCACGTGACAGTACATGGTAGCTACGTGATCATTGCCTGATCAGCCACGTGATCAGTGCATGATAGCCACGTGATCAGTGCATGATAGCCACGTGATCAGTGCATGATCAGTCATGTGATACGGTGTGATCAGCCACGTGATCAGTGCATGATATCCACGTGATCAGTGCATGACAGCCACGTGATCAGTGCATGAGAGCCACGGATCAGTGCATGATCAGTCCACGGATACATGTGTGATCAGCCACGTGATCAGTGCATGATGAGCCACGTGATCAGTGCAGGATCAATTACGTGATCAGTGCATGATCAGTCACGTGACCAGTACATGGTTGCTACGTGATCGTTGCATGATCAGCCACGTGAGCAGAGCATGATAGCCACGTGGTCAGTGCATGATCAGTCACGTGATCAGTACATGATCAGTCACGTGAACAGTGCATGATCATTTACGTGATCTTTGCATGATCAGTCACGGGATCATTCCATGATAGCCACGTGAGCAGTGCATGATCAGCCACGTGATGTGTGCATGAGTTCAGGATGAGCAGAGTATGATCAGCCACGTGATCAGTGCATGATCTGCCACGTGATCAGTGCATGATATGTCCATGGATCAGGTGTGTGATAGCCACGTGAACAGTGCATGATCAGCCACGTGATCAGTGCATGATCAGCCACGTGATCAGTGCATGGTAGCAGCTGATCATGTATGATCAGCCACGTGATCAGTGCATGATAGCCACGTGATCAGTGCATGATCAGCCACGTGATCAGTGCATGATCAGCCAATGGATCAGTGCATGATCAGCCACGTGATCAGTGCATGATCAGCCACGATCAATGCATGATCAGTCACGTGATCAGTGCATGATAGTCACGTGATCAGTGCATGATCAGCCACGTGATCAGTGCATGATCAGTCACGTGATCAGTGCATGATCAGCCACGTGATCAGTGCATGATCATTCACGTGATCAGTGCATGACAGTCACGTGACCAGTGCATGGTAGCCACGTGATCATTGCCTGATAAGCCACGTGATCAGTGCATGATAGCCACGTGATCAGTGCATGATAGCCACGTGATCAGTGCATGATCAGTCATGTGATCAGTGTGATCAGCCACGTGATCAGTGCATGATATCCACGTGATCAGTGCATGACAGCCACGTGATCAGTGCATGAGAGCCACGTGATCAGTGCATGATCAGTCACGTGATCATGTGTGATCAGCCACGTGATCTGTGCATGATGATCCACGTGATCAGTGCATGATCAGTCACGTGATGGGTGCATGATCAGTCACGTGACCAGTACATGGTAGCTACATGATCATTGCATGATCAGCCACGGAGTAGTGCATGATAGCCACGTGATCAGTGCATGATCAGTCACTTGATCAGTGCATGATCAGTCGCGTGATCAGTGCATGATCAGCCACGCGATCAGTGCATGATCAGCCACGTGATCAGTGCATGATCAGCCACGCGATCAGTGCATGATCAGCCACGTGATCAGTGCATGATCAGCCACGTGATCAGTGCATGATCAGTCACGTGATCAGTGCATGATCAGCCACGTGATCAGTGCATGATCAGCCACGTGATCAGTGCATGATCAGTCACGTGATCAGTGTATGATCAGTCACGTGACAGTACATGGTAGCTACGTGATCATTGCATGATCAGCCACGTGATCAGTGCATGATAGCCACGTGATCAGTGCATGATCAGCCACGTGATCAGTGCATGATCAGTCATGTGACCAGTGCATGGTAGCCGCGTGATCATGCATGACAGCCATGCGTGATCAGTGCATGATCAGCCACGTGATCAGTGCATGATCAGCCACGTGATCAGTGCATGATCAGTCACGTGATCAGTGCATGATCAGCCACGTGATCAGTGCATGACCAGTCACGTGATCAGTGTATGATCCAGCCACGTGATCAGTGCATGATAGCCACGTGATCAGTGCATGATCAGTCACGTGATCAGTGCATGATCAGTTACGTGATCAGTGCATGATCAGCCACGTGATCAGTGCATGATCAGTTACGTGATCAGTGCATGATCAGTCACGTGACCAGTACATGGTAGCTACGTGATCATTGCATGATCAGCCACGTGATCAGTGCATGATAGCCACGTGATCAGTGCATGATAGCCACGTGATCAGTGCATGATCTGTCATGTGATACGTGTGTGATCAGCCACGTGATCAGTGCATGATCAGCCACGTGATCAGTGCATGATAGCCACGTGATCAGTGCATGACAGTCACGTGATCAGTGCATGATCAGTCACGTGATCATGTGTGATCAGTCACGTGATCAGTGCATGATGAGTCATGTGATCAGTGCAGGATCAATACGTGATCAGTGCATGATCAGCCACGTGACCAGTACATGGTAGCCACGTGATCGTTGCATGATCAGTTACGTGAGCAGAGCATGATAGCCACGTGGATCAGTGCATGATCAGTCACGTGATCAGTACATGATCAGTCACGTGAACAGTGCATGATCATTTACGTGATCTTGCATGATCAGTCACGTACCAGTATATGGTTGCTACGTGATCATTCCATGACCAGCCACGGAGCAGTGCATGATAGCCACGTGATGTGTGCATGAGTTACGTGAGCAGAGTATGATCAGCCACGTGATCAGTGCATGAGTGCCACGTGATCAGTGCATGATATGTCACGTGACAGGTGTGTGATCAGCCACGTGAACAGTGCATGTTCAGCCACGTGATCAGTGCATGATAGCCACGTGATCAGTGCATGATCAGTTACGTGAGCAGTGTATGATCAGCCACGTGATCAGTGCATGGTCAGACACGTGAACAGTGTATGATCAGCCACGTGATCAGTGCATGATATCCAGTGATCAGTGCATGATCATCACGTGATCAGTGTATGATCAGCCACGTGAACAGTGCATGCTCAGTCACGTGATCTGGGCCTGCTGAGCTGCGTGATTACTGTCTGCTCATCTGCTTGACAATTGCCAGCTGAGCTGCACGATTCCTGCCTGTCATCTGCTTGACAATTGCCAGCTGTGCTGCGAATTCCTGCCTGCTCAGCTGCTTGATTATTGCCAGCTGAGCAGCATGATTCCTCACACCTGAGTTCCATGATTATTGCCTGCTGACTGTTTGATTCGTGCCTACTCAGCTCTTTGTTTATTGCCTCCAGAGGCACATGATCAGTGTATGATAGCAAACATGATCAGCGCATGATCAGTCACATGATCAGCGCCATTAAGTCACGTGATCACTACATGATAGTCATGTGATCAGTCCATGCTCAGTCACGGTATCAGTGCATGATCAGCCACGTGATCAGTGCATGATCTGTCACAAGATTAGTGTATGATCATCCACGTGATCAGTGCACGGGCAGTCATGTGATCAGTGCATGATATAGACGTGAACAGTGCATGATCAGTCCGTGATCAGTGCATGATAGCCACGTGATCAGTGCATGATCAGTCACCTGATGGGTGTATGATCATTCACGTGACCTGTACATGGTAGCTACACGATCATTGCATGATCAGCCACGTGAGTAGTTCATGATAGCCACGTGATCACTGCATGATCAGTCACGTGATCAGTGCATGATCAGTCATGTGACCAGTACATGGTAGCGTGATCATGGCATGATCAGCCACGTGAGCAGTGCATGATAGCCACGTGATCAGTGCATGATCACACGTGATCAGTGCATGATCAGTCACGTGATCAGTGCATGATCAGCCACGTGATCAGTGCATGACCAGGCACGTGATCAGTGTATGTCAGCCATGATCAGTGCATGATAGCCACGTGATCAGTGCATGATCAGTCACGTGATCAGTGCATGATCAGTTATGTGATCAGTGTATGATCAGCCACGCGATCAGTGCATGATCAGCCACATGATCAGTGCATGATCAATTACGTGCTCAGTGCATGATCAGTCACGTGACAGTACATGGTAGCTACGTGATCATTGCCTGATCAGCCACGTGATCAGTGCATGATAGCCACGTGATCAGTGCATGATAGCCACGTGATCAGTGCATGATCAGTCACGTGATACGGGTGTGATCAGCCACATGATCAGTGCATGATATCCACGTGATCAGTGCATGACAGCCACGTGATCAGTGCATGAGAGCCAATGGATCAGTGCATGATCAGTCACGTGATACATGTGTGATCAGCCACGTGATCAGTGCATGATGAGCCACGTGATCAGTGCAGGATCAATTACGTGATCAGTGCATCAGTCACGTGACCAGTACATGGTTGCTACGTGATCGCTATGATCAGCCACGTGAGCAGAGCATGATAGCCACGTGGTCAGTGCATGATCAGTCACGTGATCAGTACATGATCAGTCACGTGAACAGTGCATGATCATTTACGCGATCTTGCATGATCAGTCACGTTACAGTATATGGTTGCTACGTGATCATTCCATGACGAGCCACGTGAGCAGTGCATGATAGCCACGTGATGTGTGCATGAGTTACGTGAGCAGAGTATGATCAGCCACGTGATCAGTGCATGAGTGCCACGTGATCAGTGCATGATATGTCACGTGACAGGTGTGTGATCAGCCACGTGAACAGTGCATGTTCAGCCACGTGATCAGTGCATGATAGCCACGTGATCAGTGCATGATCAGTTACGTGAGCAGTATGATCAGCCACGTGATCAGTGCATGGTCAGACACGTGAACAGTGTATGATCAGCCACGTGATCAGTGCATGATATCCAAGTGATCAGTGCATGATCATCACGTGATCAGTGTATGATCAGCCACGTGAACAGTGCATGCTCAGTCACGTGATCTGGGCCTGCTGAGCTGCGTGATTACTGTCTGCTCATCTGCTTGACAATTGCCAGCTGAGCTGCACGATTCCTGCCCGTCATCTGCTTGACAATTGCCAGCTGTGCTGCGTAATTCCTGCCTGCTCAGCTGCTTGATTATTGCCAGCTGAGCAGCATGATTCCTCACACCTGTGTTCCATGATTATTGCCTGCTGACTGTTTGATTCGTGCCTACTCAGCTCGTTTATTGCCTCCAGAGGCACATGATCAGTGTATGATAGCAAACATGATCAGCGCATGATCAGTCACATGATCAGCGCCATTAAGTCACGTGATCACTACATGATAGTCATGTGATCAGTCCATGCTCAGTCACGTATCAGTGCATGATCAGCCACGTGATCAGTGCATGATCTGTCACAAGATTAGTGTATGATCATCCACGTGATCAGTGCACGGGCAGTCATGTGATCAGTGCATGATATAGACGTGAACAGTGCATGATCAGTCTCGTGATCAGTGCATGATAGCCACGTGATCAGTGCATGATCAGTCACCTGATGGGTGTATGATCATTCACGTGACCTGTACATGGTAGCTACATGATCACTGCATGATCAGCCACGTGAGTAGTTCATGATAGCCACGTGATCACTGCATGATCAGTCACGTGATCAGTGCATGATCAGTCATGTGACCAGTACATGGTAGCTGCGTGATCATGGCATGATCAGCCACGTGAGCAGTGCATGATAGCCACGTGATCAGTGCATGATCAGACACAGATCAGTGCATGATCAGTCACGTGATCAGTGCATGATCAGCCACGTGATCAGTGCATGACCAGGCACGCGATCAGTGTATGTCCAGCCAAGTGATCAGTGCATGATAGCCACGTGATCAGTGCATGATCAGTCACGTGATCAGTGCATGATCAGTTATGTGATCAGTGTATGATCAGCCACGTGATCAGTGCATGATCAGCCACATGATCAGTGCATGATCAATTACGTGATCAGTGCATGATCAGTCACGTGACCAGTACATGTGTAGCTACGTGATTGCCTGATCAGCCACGTGATCAGTGCATGATAGCCACGTGATCAGTGCATGATAGCCACGTGATCAGTGCATGATCAGTCATGTGATACGTGTGTGATCAGCCACGTGATCAGTGCATGATATCCACGTGATCAGTGCATGACAGCCACGTGATCAGTGCATGAGAGCCACGGGATCAGTGCATGATCAGTCACGTGATACATGTGTGATCAGCCACGTGATCAGTGCATGATGAGCCACGTGATCAGTGCAGGATCAATTACGTGATCAGTGCATGATCAGTCACGTGACCAGTACATGGTTGCTACGTGATCGCCATGATCAGCCACGTGAGCAGAGCATGATAGCCACGTGGTCAGTGCATGATCAGTCACGTGATCAGTACATGATCAGTCACGTGAACAGTGCATGATCATTTACGTGATCTTTGCATGATCAGTCACGTTACCAGTATATGGTTGCTACGCGATCATTCCATGACGAGCCACGTGAGCAGTGCATGATAGCCACGCGTGATGTGCATGAGTTACGTGAGCAGAGTATGATCAGCCACGTGATCAGTGCATGAGTGCCACGTGATCAGTGCATGATATGTCACGTGACAGGTGTGTGATCAGCCACGTGAACAGTGCATGTTCAGCCACGTGATCAGTGCATGATAGCCACGTGATCAGTGCATGATCAGTTACGTGAGCAGTGTATGATCAGCCACGTGATCAGTGCATGGTCAGACACGTGAACAGTGTATGATCAGCCACGTGATCAGTGCATGATCATCACGCGGATATGATCAGCCACGTGATCAGTGCATGATATCATGATCAGTGCATGATCATCACGTGATCAGTATGATCAGCCACGTGAACAGTGCATGCTCAGTCACGTGATCTGGGCCTGCTGAGCTGCGTGATTACTGTCTGCTCATCTGCTTGACAATTGCCAGCTGAGCTGCACGATTCCTGCCTGTCATCTGCTTGACAATTGCCAGCTGTGCTGCGTAATTCCTGCCTGCTCAGCTGCTTGATTATTGCCAGCTGAGCAGCATGATTCCTCACACCTGAGTTCCATGATTATTGCCTGCTGACTGTTTGATTCGTGCCTACTCAGCTCTTTGTTTATTGCCTCCAGAGGCACATGATCAGTGTATGATAGCAAACATGATCAGCGCATGATCAGTCACATGATCAGCGCCATTAAGTCACGTGATCACTACATGATAGTCATGTGATCAGTCCATGCTCAGTCACGGCATCAGTGCATGATCAGCCACGTGATCAGTGCATGATCTGTCACAAGATTAGTGTATGATCATCCACGTGATCAGTGCACGGGCAGTCATGTGATCAGTGCATGATATAGACGTGAACAGTGCATGATCAGTCTCGTGATCAGTGCATGATAGCCACGTGATCAGTGCATGATCAGACACCTGATGGGTGAATGATCATTCACGTGACCTGTACATAGAAGCTACATGATCATTGCATGATCAGCCACGTGAGTAGTTCATGATAGCCACGTGATCACTGCATGATCAGTCACGTGATCAGTGCATGATCAGTCATGTGACCAGTACATGGTAGCTGCGTGATCATGGCATGATCAGCCACGTGATCAGTGCATGATAGCCACGTGATCAGTGCATGATCAGACACGAGATCAGTGCATGATCAGTCACGTGATCAGTGCATGATCAGCCACGTGATCAGTGCATGACCAGGCACGTGATCAGTGTATGTCAGCCACGTGATCAGTGCATGATAGCCACGTGATCAGTGCATGATCAGTCACGTGATCAGTGCATGATCAGTTATGTGATCAGTGTATGATCAGCCACGTGATCAGTGCATGATCAGCCACATGATCAGTGCATGATCAATTACGTGATCAGTGCATGATCAGTCACGGACCAGTACATCGGTAGCATATGATCATTGCTGATCAGCCACGTGATCAGTGCATGATAGCCACGTGATCAGTGCATGATAGCCACGGATCAGTGCATGATCAGTCATGTGATACGTGTGTGATCAGCCACGTGATCAGTGCATGATATCCACGTGATCAGTGCATGACAGCCACGTGATCAGTGCATGAGAGCCACGGGGATCAGTGCATGATCAGTCACGTGATACATGTGTGATCAGCCACGCGATCAGTGCATGATGAGCCACGTGATCAGTGCAGGATCAATTACGTGATCAGTGCATGATCAGTCACGTGACCAGTACATGGTTGCTACGTGATCGCTGCATGATCAGCCACGTGAGCAGAGCATGATAGCCACGTGGTCAGTGCATGATCAGTCACGTGATCAGTACATGATCAGTCACGTGAACAGTGCATGATCATTTACGTGATCTTTGCATGATCAGTCACGTTACCAGTATATGGTTGCTACGATCATTCCATGACGAGCCACGAGCAGTGCATGATAGCCACGTGATGTGTGCATGAGTTACGTGAGCAGAGTATGATCAGCCACGTGATCAGTGCATGAGTGCCACGTGATCAGTGCATGATATGTCACGTGACAGTGTGTGATCAGCCACGTGAACAGTGCATGTTCAGCCACGCGATCAGTGCATGATAGCCACGTGATCAGTGCATGATCAGTTACGTGAGTAGTGTATGATCAGCCACGTGATCAGTGCATGGTCAGACACGGGAATCAGTGTATGATCAGCCACGTGATCAGTGCATGATATCCAAGTGATCAGTGCATGATCATCACGTGATCAGTGTATGATCAGCCACGTGAACAGTGCATGCTCAGTCACGTGATCTGGGCCTGCTGAGCTGCGTGATTACTGTCTGCTCATCTGCTTGACAATTGCCAGCTGAGCTGCACGATTCCTGCCTGTCATCTGCTTGACAATTGCCAGCTGTGCTGCGTAATTCCTGCCTGCTCAGCTGCTTGATTATTGCCAGCTGAGCAGCATGATTCCTCACACCTGAGTTCCATGATTATTGCCTGCTGACTGTTTGATTCGTGCCTACTAGCTCTTTGTTTATTGCCTCCAGAGGCACATGATCAGTGTATGATAGCAAACATGATCAGCGCATGATCAGTCACATGATCAGTGCCATTAAGTCACGTGATCACTACATGATAGTCATGTGATCAGTCCATGCTCAGTCACGGTATCAGTGCATGATCAGCCACGTGATCAGTGCATGATCTGTCACAAGATTAGTGCATGATCATCCACGTGATCAGTGCACGGGCAGTCATGTGATCAGTGCATGATATAGACGCGAACAGTGCATGATCAGTCTCGATCAGTGCATGATAGCCACGTGATCAGTGCATGATCAGTCACCTGATGGGGTGTATGATCATTCACGTGACCTGTACATGGTAGCCACATGATCATTGCATGATCAGCCACGTGAGTAGTTCATGATAGCCACGTGATCACTGCATGATCAGTCACGTGATCAGTGCATGATCAGTCATGTGACCAGTACATGGTAGCTGCGTGATCATGGCATGATCAGCCACGTGAGCAGTGCATGATAGCCACGCGATCAGTGCATGATCAGACACGAGATCAGTGCATGATCAGTCACGTGATCAGTGCATGATCAGCCACGTGATCAGTGCATGACCAGGCACGTGATCAGTGCATGTCCAGCCATGTGATCAGTGCATGATAGCCACGTGATCAGTGCATGATCAGTCACGTGATCAGTGCATGATCAGTTGCGTGATCAGTGCATGATCAGCCACGTGATCAGTGCATGATCAGCCACGTGATCAGTGCATGATCAATTACGTGATCAGTGCATGATCAGTCACGTGACCAGTACATGGTAGCTACGTGATCATTGCCTGATCAGCCACGTGATCAGTGCATGATAGCCACGTGATCAGTGCATGATAGCCACGTGATCAGTGCATGATCAGTCATGTGATAATGGTGTGATCAGCCACGTGATCAGTGCATGATATCCACGCGGATCAGTGCATGACAGCCACGTGATCAGTGCATGAGAGCCACGGATTTCAGTGCATGATCAGTCACGCGATACATGTGTGATCAGCCACGTGATCAGTGCATGATGAGCCACGTGATCATCAATTACGTGATCAGTGCATGATCAGTCACGTGACCAGTGCATGGTTGCTACGTGATCAGTTGCATGATCAGCCACGGAGCAGAGCATGATAGCCACGTGGTCAGTGCATGATCAGTA
>NW_026894957.1:0-48123 GCF_032452875.1 Bos javanicus
TGATCATGCACTGATCACGTGGCTATCATGCACTGATCACGTGGCTGATCATGCACTATCACGTGGCTGATCACACACCTGTCATGCGTGATATATCATGCACACTGATCCGTGGCACTCATGCACTGATCACGTGGCTGATCATACACTGCTCACGTAACTGATCATGCACTGATCACGTGGCTGATCATGCACTGATCACGTGTGATCACACACTGTCACGTGACATGATCATGCACTGATCACGTGGCACTCATGCACTGATCACGTGGCTGATCATACACTGCTCACGTAACTGATCATGCACTGATCACGTGGCTATCATGCACTGATCACGTGGCTGATCATGCACTGATCACGTGGCTGATCACACACCTGTCACGTGACATGATCATGCACTGATCACGTGGCACTCATGCACTGATCACGTGGCTGATCATACACTGATCACGTAACTCATGCACTGATCACGTGGCTATCATGCACTGATCACGTGGCTGATCATGCACTGATCACGTAGCTACCATGCACTGGTCACGTGACTGATCATGCACTGATCACGTGGCTGATCATGCACTGATCACGTGACTGATCATGCACTGATCACGTGACTGATCATGCACTGATCACGTGGCTGATCATGCACTGATCACGTGGCTGATCATGCACTGATCACGTGGCTGATCATGCACTGATCACGTGGCTATCATGCACTGATCACGTGACTGATCATGCACTGATCACGTAATTGATCATGCACTGATCACGTGGCTGATCATGCACTGATCACGTGATCATGCACTGATCACGTGACTGATCATGCACTGATCACGTGGCTATCATGCACTGATCACGTGGCTGACATACACTGATCACGTGACTGATCATGCACTGATCACGTGGCTGATCATGCACTGATCACGTGACTGATCATGCACTGATCACGTGACTGATCATGCACTGATCACGTGGCTATCATGCACTGCTCACGTGGCTGATCATGCCATGATCACGCAGCTACCATGTACTGGTCACATGACTGATCATGCACTGATCACGTGACTGATCATGCAGTGATCACGTGGCTATCATGCACTACTCACGTGGCTGATCATGCAATGATCATGTAGCTACCATGTACAGGTCACGTGAATGATCATACACCCATCAGGTGACTGATCATGCACTGATCACGTGGCTATCATGCACTGATCACGAGACTGATCATGCACTGATCACGTCTATATCATGCACTGATCACATGACTGCCCATGCACTGATCACGTGGATGATCATACACTAATCTTGTGACAGATCATGCACTGATCACGTGGCTGATCATGCACTGATACCGTGACTGAGCATGGACTGATCACATGACTATCATGTAGTGATCACGTGACTTAATGGCGCTGATCATGTGACTGATCATGCGCTGATCATGTTTGCTATCATACACTGATCATGTGCCTCTGGAGGCAATAAACAAAGAGCTGAGTAGGCACGAATCAAACAGTCAGCAGGCAATAATCATGGAACTCAGGTGTGAGGAATCATGCTGCTCAGCTGGCAATAATCAAGCAGCTGAGCAGGCAGGAATTACGCAGCACAGCTGGCAATTGTCAAGCAGATGACAGGCAGGAATCGTGCAGCTCAGCTGGCAATTGTCAAGCAGATGAGCAGACAGTAATCACGCAGCTCAGCAGGCCCAGATCACGTGACTGAGCATGCACTGTTCACGTGGCTGATCATACACTGATCACGTGATGATCATGCACTGATCACGTGGCTATCATGCACTGATCACGTGTCTGACCATGCACTGATCACGTGGCTGATCACACTGCTCACGTAACTGATCATGCACTGATCACGTGGCTATCATGCACTGATCACGTGGCTGAACATGCACTGTTCACGTGGCTGATCACACACCTGTCACGTGACATATCATGCACTGATCACGTGGCACTCATGCACTGATCACGTGGCTGATCATACTCTCACGTAACTCATGCACACATCACGTGGCTATCATGCACTGCTCACGTGGCTCGTCATGGAATGATCACGTAGCAACCATATACTGGTCACGTGACTGATCATGCAAAGATCACGTAAATGATCATGCACTGTTCACGTGACTGATCATGTACTGATCACGTGACTGATCATGCACTGATCACGTGGCTATCATGCTCTGCTCACGTGGCTGATCATGCAACGATCACGTAGCAACCATGTACTGGTCACGTGACTGATCATGCACTGATCACGTAATTGATCCTGCACTGATCACGTGGCTGATCACACATGATCACGTGACTGATCATGCACTGATCACGTGGCTCTCATGCACTGATCACGTGGCTGTCATGCACTGATCACGTGGATATCATGCACTGATCACGTGGCTGATCACACACGTATCACATGACTGATCATGCACTGATCACGTGGCTATCATGCACTGATCACGTGGCTATCATGCACTGATCACGTGGCTGATCAGGCAATGATCACGTAGCTACCATGTACTGGTCACGTGACTGATCATGCACTGATCACGTAATTGATCATGCACTGATCATGTGGCTGATCATGCACTGATCACGTGGCTGATCATACACTGATCACGTAGCTGATCATGCACTGATCACGTGACTGATCATGCACTGATCACGTGGCTATCATGCACTGATCACTTGGCTGACATACACTGATCACGTGCCTGATCATGCACTGATCACGTGGCTGATCATGCACTGATCACGTGACTGATCATGCACTGATCACGTGTCTGATCATGCACTGATCACGTGGCTATCATGCACTGCTCACGTGGCTGATCATGCCATGATCACGCGCTACCATGTACTGGTCACATGACTGATCATGCACTGATCACGTGACTGATCATGCAGTGATCACGTGGCTATCATGCACTACTCACGTGGCTGATCATGCAATGATCATGTAGCTACCATGTACAGGTCACGTGAATGATCATACACCCATCAGGTGACTGATCATGCACTGATCACGTGGCTATCATGCACTGATCACGAGACTGATCATGCACTGATCACGTCTATATCATGCACTGATCACATGACTGCCCGTGCACTGATCACGTGGATGATCATACACTAATCTTGTGACAGATCATGCACTGATCACGTGGCTGATCATGCACTGATACCGTGACTGAGCATGGACTGATCACATGACTATCATGTAGTGATCACGTGACTTAATGGCGCTGATCATGTGACTGATCATGCGCTGATCATGTTTGCTATCATACACTGATCATGTGCCTCTGGAGGCAATAAACAAAGAGCTGAGTAGGCACGAATCAAACAGTCAGCAGGCAATAATCATGGAACTCAGGTGTGAGGAATCATGCTGCTCAGCTGGCAATAATCAAGCAGCTGAGCAGGCAGGAATTACGCAGCACAGCTGGCAATTGTCAAGCAGATGACAGGCAGGAATCGTGCAGCTCAGCTGGCAATTGTCAAGCAGATGAGCAGACAGTAATCACGCAGCTCAGCAGGCCCAGATCACGTGACTGAGCATGCACTGTTCACGTGGCTGATCATACACTGATCACGTGACTGATCATGCACTGATCACGTGGCTGATCATGCACTGATCACGTGGCTGATCATGCACTGATCACGTGGCTGATCATGCACTGATCACGTGGCTGATCATGCACTGATCACGTGGCTGATCACACACTGTCACGTGACTATCATGCACTGATCACGTGGCATCATGCACTGATCACGTGGCTGATCATGCACTGATCACGTGACTGATCATGCACTGATCACGTGGCTGATCATGCACTGATCACGTGGCTGATCACACACTGTCACGTGACTATCATGCACTGATCACGTGGCACTCATGCACTGATCACGTGGCTGATCATACACTGATCACGTGACTCATGCACTGATCACGTGGCTATCATGCACTGCTCACGTGGCTGATCATGCAATGATCACGTAGCAACCATATACTGTGGCATAACGTGACTGATCATGCACTGATCACGTAAATGATCATGCACTGATCACGTGACTGATCATGCACTGATCACGTGACTGATCATGCACTGATCACGCTGATCATGCACTGATCACGCCTGACCATCATGCACTGATCACGTGGCTGATCATACATGATCACGTGACTGATCATGCACTGATCACGTGGCTGATCATGCACTGATCACGTGGCTATCATGCACTGATCACGTGGCTGATCATGCACAATCACGTGGCTATCATGCACTGATCACGTGACTGATCATGCACTGATCACGTAATTGATCATGCACTGATCACGTGGCTGATCATGCACTGATCACGTGGCTGATCATGCACTGATCACGTGACTGATCATGCACTGATCACGTGGCTATCATGCACTGATCACGTGGCTGATCATGCAATGATCACGTAGCTACCATGTACTGGTCACGTGACTGATCATGCACTGATCACGTAATTGATCATGCACTGATCACGTGGCTGATCATGCACTGATCACGTGGCTGATCATGCACTGATCACGTGACTGATCATGCACTGATCACGTGGCTATCATGCACTGATCATGTTGATCATGCACTGATCACGTGGCTATCATGCACTGATCACGTGACTGATCATGCACTGATCACGTGACTGATCATGCACTGATCACGTGGCTGATCATGCACTGATCACGTGGCTATCATGCACTGATCACGTGACTGATCATGCACTGATCACGTGGCTGATCATGCACTGATCACGTGGCTATCATGCACTGATCACGTGGCTGATCATGCTGATCACGTGACTGATCATGCACTGATCACGTGGCTGATCATCACTGATCATGACTGATCATGCACTGATCACGTGGCTATCATGCACTACTCACGTGGCTGATCATGCAATGATCATGTGCTACATGTACTGGTCACGTGACTGATCATACACCCATCAGGTGACTGATCATGCACTGATCACGTGGCTGATCATGCACTGATCACGTGACTGATCATGCACTGATCACGTGACTGATCATGCACTGATCACGTGGCTATCATGCACTGATCACGTGGCTGATCATGCACTGATCACGTGGCTGATCATGCACTGATACCGTGACTGAGCATGGACTGATCACATGACTATCATGTAGTGATCACGTGACTTAATGGCGCTGATCATGTGACTGATCATGCACTGATCATGTTTGCTATCATACACTGATCATGTGCCTCTGGAGGCAATAAACAAAGAGCTGAGTAGGCACTGAATCAAACAGTCAGCAGGCAATAATCATGGAACTCAGCTGTGAGGAATCATGCTGCTCAGCTGGCAATAATCAAGCAGCTGAGCAGGCAGGAATTACGCAGCACAGCTGGCAATTGTCAAGCAGATGACAGGCAGGAATCGTGCAGCTCAGCTGGCAATTGTCAAGCAGATGAGCAGACAGTAATCACGCAGCTCAGCAGGCCCAGATCACGTGACTGAGCATGCACTGTTCACGTGGCTGATCATACACTGATCACGTGATGATCATGCACTGATCACTTGGATATCATGCACTGATCACGTGGCTGATCATACACTGTTCACGTGTCTGACCATGCACTGATCACGTGGCTGATCATACACTGCTCACGTAACTGATCATGCACTGATCACGTGGCTATCATGCACTGATCACGTGGCTGAACATGCACTGTCACGTGGCTGATCACACACCTGTCACGTGACATATCATGCACTGATCACGTGGCACTCATGCACTGATCACGTGGCTGATCATACTCTGCTCACGTAACTGATCATGCACACATCACGTGGCTATCATGCACTGCTCACGTGGCTCGTCATGGAATGATCACGTAGCTACCATATACTGGTCACGTGACTGATCATGCACAGATCACGTAAATGATCATGCACTGTTCACGTGACTGATCATGTACTGATCACGTGACTGATCATGCACTGATCACGTGGCTGATCATGCACTGATCACGTAGCTACCATGTACTGTCACGTGACTGATCATGCACTGATGCACATGCACTGATCACGTGGCTGATCATGCACTGATCACGTGGCTGATCATGCACTGATCACGTGACTGATCATGCACTGATCACGTGGCTATCATGCACTGATCACGTGGCTGATCATGCACTGATCACGTGGCTGATCATGCACTGATCACGTGGCTGATCATGCACTGATCACGTGGCTGATCATGCACTGATCACGTGGCTATCATGCACTGATCACGTGGCTGATCTATCACATGACTGATCATGCACTGATCACGTGACTGATCATGCACTGATCACGTGGCTATCATGCACTGATCACGTGGCTGATCATGCAATGATCACGTAGCTACCATGACTGATCACGTGACTGATCATGCACTGATCACGTGCTGATCATGCACTGATCACGTGGCTGATCATGCACTGATCACGTGGCTGATCATGCACTGATCACGTGACTGATCATGCACTGATCACGTGACTGATCATGCACTGATCACGTGGCTGATCATGCACTGATCACGTGGCTGATCATGCACTGATCACGTGACTGATCATGCACTGATCACGTGGCTGATCATGCACTGATCACGTGACTGATCATGCACTGATCACGTGGCTGATCATGCACTGATCACGTGACTGATCATGCACTGATCACGTGACTGATCATGCACTGATCACGTGGCTATCATGCACTGATCACGTGGCTGATCATGCATGATCACGTGCTATCATGCACTGATCACGTGACTGATCATGCACTGATCACGTGACTGATCATGCACTGATCACGTGGCTATCATGCACTGATCACGTGGCTGATCATGCACTGATCACGTAGCTATCATGCACTGATCACGTGACTGATCATGCACTGATCACGTGACTGATCATGCACTGATCACGTGGCTGATGCACTGATCACGTGGCTGATCATGCACTGATCACGTGGCTGATCATGCACTGATCACGTGGCTGATCATGCACTGATCACGAAGCTGATCATGCACTGATCACAGGACTGATCATGCACTGATCACGTGGCTGATCATGCACTGATCACGTGGCTATCATGCACTACTCACGTGGCTGATCATGCAATGATCATGTAGCTACCATGTACTGGTCACGTGACTGATCATACACCCATCACGTGACTGATCATGCACTGATCACGTGGCTATCATGCACTGATCACGTGACTGATCATGCACTGATCACGTCTATATCATGATCATCACATGCCCATGCACTGATCACGTGGATGATCATACACTGATCATGTGACTGATCATGCACTGATCACGTGGCTGATCATGCACTGATACCGTGACTGAGCATGGACTGATCACATGACTATCATGTAGTGATCACGTGACTTAATGGCGCTGATCATGTGACTGATCATGCACTGATCATGTTTGCTATCATACACTGATCATGTGCCTCTGGAGGCAATAAACAAAGAGCTGAGTAGGCACGATCAAACAGTCAGCAGGCAATAATCATGGAACTCAGGTGTGAGGAATCATGCTGCTCAGCTGGCAATAATCAAGCAGCTGAGCAGGCAGGAATTACGCAGCACAGCTGGCAATTGTCAAGCAGATGACAGGCAGGAATCGTGCAGCTCAGCTGGCAATTGTCAAGCAGATGAGCAGACAGTAATCACGCAGCTCAGCAGGCCCTGATCACGTGACTGAGCATGCACTGTTCACGTGGCTGATCATACACTGATCACGTGATGATCATGCACTGATCACTTGGATATCATGCACTGATCACGTGGCTGATCATACACTGATCACGTGTCTGACCATGCACTGATCACGTGGCTGATCATGCACTGATCACGTAACTGATCATGCACTGATCACGTGGCTATCATGCACTGATCACGTGACTGCATCATGCACTGTCACGTGACATATCATGCACTGATCACGTGGCACTCATGCACTGATCACGTGGCTGATCATACACTGCTCACGTAACTCATGCACATCACGTGGCTATCATGCACTGCTCACGTGGCGTCATGGAATGATCACGTGGCTACCATATACTGGTCACGTGACTGATCATGCACTGATCACGTAAATGATCATGCACTGTTCACGTGACTGATCATGCTGATCACGTGACTGATCATGCACTGATCACGTGGCTATCATGCACTGCTCACGTGGCTGATCATGCACGATCACGTGGCAACCATGTACTGGTCACGTGACTGATCATGCACTGATCACGTGATGATCATGCACTGATCACGTGGCTGATCATGCACTGATCACGTGGCTGATCACACATGATCACGTGACTGATCATGCACTGATCACGTGGCTCTCATGCACTGATCACGTGGCTGTCATGCACTGATCACGTGGATATCATGCACTGATCACGTGGCTGATCATGCACTGATCACGTGACTGATCATGCACTGATCACGTGGCTATCATGCACTGATCACGTGGCTGATCATGCACTGATCACGTGGCTGATCATGCACTGATCACGTGGCTATCATGCACTGATCACGTGACTGATCATGCACTGATCACGTAATTGATCATGCACTGATCACGTGGCTGATCATGCACTGATCACGTGGCTGATCATGCACTGATCACGTGGCTGATCATGCACTGATCACGTGGCTATCATGCACTGATCACGTGGCTGATCATGCACTGATCACGTGGCTATCATGCACTGATCACGTGGCTGATCATGCACTGATCACGTGACTGATCATGCACTGATCACGTGGCTATCATGCACTGATCACGTGGCTGATCATGCAATGATCACGTAGCTACCATGCACTGATCACGTGACTGATCATGCACTGATCACGTAATTGATCATGCACTGATCACGTGGCTGATCATGCACTGATCACGTGGCTGATCATGCACTGATCACGTGACTGATCATGCACTGATCACGTGACTGATCATGCACTGATCACGTGGCTGATCATGCACTGATCACGTGGCTGATCATGCACTGATCACGTGGCTGATCATGCACTGATCACGTGACTGATCATGCACTGATCACGTGACTGATCATGCACTGATCACGTGGCTATCATGCACTGCTCACGTGGCTGATCATGCATGATCACGCAGCTACCATGTACTGGTCACATGACTGATCATGCACTGATCACGTGACTGATCATGCAGTGATCACGTGGCTATCATGCACTACTCACGTGGCTGATCATGCAATGATCATGTAGCTACCATGTACAGGTCACGTGAATGATCATACACCCATCAGGTGACTGATCATGCACTGATCACGTGGCTATCATGCACTGATCACGAGACTGATCATGCACTGATCACGTCTATATCATGCACTGATCACATGACTGCCCATGCACTGATCACGTGGATGATCATGCACTAATCATGTGACAGATCATGCACTGATCACGTGGCTGATCATGCACTGATACCGTGACTGAGCATGGACTGATCACATGACTATCATGTAGTGATCACGTGACTTAATGGCGCTGATCATGTGACTGATCATGCGCTGATCATGTTTGCTATCATACACTGATCATGTGCCTCTGGAGGCAATAAACAAAGAGCTGAGTAGGCACGAATCAAACAGTCAGCAGGCAATAATCATGGAACTCAGGTGTGAGGAATCATGCTGCTCAGCTGGCAATAATCAAGCAGCTGAGCAGGCAGGAATTACGCAGCACAGCTGGCAATTGTCAAGCAGATGACAGGCAGGAATCGTGCAGCTCAGCTGGCAATTGTCAAGCAGATGAGCAGACAGTAATCACGCAGCTCAGCAGGCCCAGATCACGTGACTGAGCATGCACTGTTCACGTGGCTGATCATACACTGATCACGTGATGATCATGCACTGATCACTTGGATATCATGCACTGATCACGTGGCTGATCATACACTGTTCACGTGTCTGACCATGCACTGATCACGTGGCTGATCATACACTGCTCACGTAGATCATGCACTGATCACGTGGCTATCATGCACTGATCACGTGGCTGAACATGCACTGTTCACGTGGCTGATCACACACCTGTCACGTGACATATCATGCACTGATCACGTGGCACTCATGCACTGATCACGTGGCTGATCATACACTGCTCACGTAACTCATGCACACATCACGTGGCTATCATGCACTGCTCACGTGGCTCGTCATGGAATGATCACGTAGCTACCATATACTGGTCACGTGACTGATCATGCACTGATCACGTAAATGATCATGCACTGTTCACGTGACTGATCATGTACTGATCACGTGACTGATCATGCACTGATCACGTGGCTATCATGCACTGCTCACGTGGCTGATCATGCGATCACGTAGCAACCATGTACTGGTCACGTGACTGATCATGCACTGATCACGTAATTGATCATGCACTGATCACGTGGCTCATCATGCACTGATCACGTGGCTGATCACCACTGATATCACGTGACTGATCATGCACTGATCACGTGGCTGATCATGCACTGATCACGTGGCTGATCATGCACTGATCACGTGGCTATCATGCACTGATCACGTGGCTGATCATGCACTGATCACGTGCTGATCATGCACTGATCACGTGACTGATCATGCACTGATCACGTGATCATGCTGATCACGTGGCTGATCATGCACTGATCACGTGGCTGATCATGCACTGATCACGTGGCTGATCATGCACTGATCACGTGGCTGATCATGCACTGATCACGTGGCTGATCATGCACTGATCACGTGGCTGATCATGCACTGATCACGTGGCTGATCATACATGATCACGTGACTGATCATGCACTGATCACGTGGCTGATCATGCACTGATCACGTGGCTGATCATGCACTGATCACGTGGCTATCATGCACTGATCACGTGGCTGATCATGCACTGATCACGTAGCTATCATGCACTGATCACGTGACTGATCATGCACTGATCACGTGATTGATCATGCACTGATCACGTGGCTGATCATGCACTGATCACGTGGCTGATCATGCACTGATCACGTGACTGATCATGCACTGATCACGTGACTGATCATGCACTGATCACGTGGCTATCATGCACTGATCACGTGGCTGATCATACACTGATCACGTGCCTGATCATGCACTGATCACGTGGCTGATCATGCACTGATCACGTGACTGATCATGCACTGATCACGTGTCTGATCATGCACTGATCACGTGGCTATCATGCACTGCTCACGTGGCTGATCATGCATGATCACGACTACCATGTACTGGTCACATGACTGATCATGCACTGATCACGTGACTGATCATGCACTGATCACGTGGCTATCATGCACTACTCACGTGGCTGATCATGCAATGATCATGTAGCTACCATGTACAGGTCACGTGAATGATCATACACCATCAGGTGACTGATCATGCACTGATCACGTGGCTATCATGCACTGATCACGTGACTGATCATGCACTGATCACGTCCTATATCATGCACTGATCACATGACTGCCCATGCACTGATCACGTGGATGATCATACACTAATCATGTGACAGATCATGCACTGATCACGTGGCTGATCATGCACTGATACCGTGACTGAGCATGGACTGATCACATGACTATCATGTAGTGATCACGTGACTTAATGGCACTGATCATGTGACTGATCATGCACTGATCATGTTTGCTATCATACACTGATCATGTGCCTCTGGAGGCAATAAACAAAGAGCTGAGTAGGCACGAATCAAACAGTCAGCAGGCAATAATCATGGAACTCAGCTGTGAGGAATCATGCTGCTCAGCTGGCAATAATCAAGCAGCTGAGCAGGCAGGAATTACGCAGCACAGCTGGCAATTGTCAAGCAGATGACAGGCAGGAATCGTGCAGCTCAGCTGGCAATTGTCAAGCAGATGAGCAGACAGTAATCACGCAGCTCAGCAGGCCCTGATCACGTGACTGAGCATGCACTGTTCACGTGGCTGATCATACACTGATCACGTGATGATCATGCACTGATCACTTGGATATCATGCACTGATCACGTGGCTGATCATACACTGTTCACGTGTCTGACCATGCACTGATCACGTGGCTGATCATGCACTGCTCACGTAACTGATCATGCACTGATCACGTGGCTATCATGCACTGATCACGTGGCTGATCATGCACTGATCACGTGACTGATCATGCACTGATCACGTGGCACTCATGCACTGATCACGTGGCTGATCATACACTGCTCACGTAACTCATGCACACATCACGTGGCTATCATGCACTGCTCACGTGGCTGATCATGGAATGATCACGTAGCTACCATATACTGGTCACGTGACTGATCATGCACTGATCACGTAAATGATCATGCACTGTTCACGTGACTGATCATGTACTGATCACGTGACTGATCATGCACTGATCACGTGGCTATCATGCACTGCTCACGTGGCTGATCATGCAACGATCACGTAGCAACCATGTACTGGTCACGTGACTGATCATGCACTGATCACGTAATTGATCATGCACTGATCACGTGGCTCATCATGCACTGATCACGTGGCTGATCACACATGTATCACGTGACTGATCATGCACTGATCACGTGGCTCATGCACTGATCACGTGGCTGATCATGCACTGATCACGTGGATATCATGCACTGATCACGTGGCTGATCACACACGTATCACGTGACTGATCATGCACTGATCACGTGGCTATCATGCACTGATCACGTGGCTATCATGCACTGATCACGTGGCTGATCATGCACTGATCACGTAGCTACCATGTACTGTCACGTGACTGATCATGCACTGATCACGTGGCTGATCATGCACTGATCACGTGGCTGATCATGCACTGATCACGTGGCTGATCATGCACTGATCACGTGACTGATCATGCACTGATCACGTGACTGATCATGCACTGATCACGTGATCATGCACTGATCACGTGGCTGATCATGCACTGATCACGTGACTGATCATGCACTGATCACGTGGCTGATCATGCACTGATCACGTGACTGATCATGCACTGATCACGTGGCTGATCATGCACTGATCACGTGACTGATCATGCACTGATCACGTGGCTATCATGCACTGATCACGTGGCTGACATGCACTGATCACGTGCCTGATCATGCACTGATCACGTGGCTGATCATGCACTGATCACGTGACTGATCATGCACTGATCACGTGACTGATCATGCACTGATCACGTGGCTATCATGCACTGCTCACGTGGCTGATCATGCATGATCACGCAGCTACCATGTACTGGTCACATGACTGATCATGCACTGATCACGTGACTGATCATGCAGTGATCACGTGGCTATCATGCAACTACTCACGTGGCTGATCATGCAATGATCATGTAGCTACCATGTACAGGTCACGTGAATGATCATACACCCATCAGGTGACTGATCATGCACTGATCACGTGGCTATCATGCACTGATCACGAGACTGATCATGCACTGATCACGTCTATATCATGCACTGATCACATGACTGCCCATGCACTGATCACGTGGATGATCATACACTAATCATGTGACAGATCATGCACTGATCACGTGGCTGATCATGCACTGATACCGTGACTGAGCATGGACTGATCACATGACTATCATGTAGTGATCACGTGACTTAATGGCGCTGATCATGTGACTGATCATGCGCTGATCATGTTTGCTATCATACACTGATCATGTGCCTCTGGAGGCAATAAACAAAGAGCTGAGTAGGCACGAATCAAACAGTCAGCAGGCAATAATCATGGAACTCAGGTGTGAGGAATCATGCTGCTCAGCTGGCAATAATCAAGCAGCTGAGCAGGCAGGAATTACGCAGCACAGCTGGCAATTGTCAAGCAGATGACAGGCAGGAATCGTGCAGCTCAGCTGGCAATTGTCAAGCAGATGAGCAGACAGTAATCACGCAGCTCAGCAGGCCCAGATCACGTGACTGAGCATGCACTGTTCACGTGGCTGATCATACACTGATCACGTGATGATCATGCACTGATCACTTGGATATCATGCACTGATCACGTGGCTGATCATACACTGTTCACGTGTCTGACCATGCACTGATCACGTGGCTGATCATACACTGCTCACGTAACTGATCATGCACTGATCACGTGGCTATCATGCACTGATCACGTGGCTGAACATGCACTGTTCACGTGGCTGATCACACACTGTCACGTGACATATCATGCACTGATCACGTGGCACTCATGCACTGATCACGTGGCTGATCATACTCTGCTCACGTAACTCATGCACACATCACGTGGCTATCATGCACTGCTCACGTGGCTCGTCATGGAATGATCACGTAGCTACCATATACTGTCACGTGACTGATCATGCAGATCACGTAAATGATCATGCACTGTTCACGTGACTGATCATGTACTGATCACGTGACTGATCATGCACTGATCACGTGGCTATCATGCTGCTCACGTGGCTGATCATGCAAGATCACGTAGCAACCATGCTAGTCACGTGACTGATCATGCACTGATCACGTAATTGATCCTGCACTGATCACGTGGCTCATCATGCACTGATCACGTGGCTGATCACAATCACGTGACTGATCATGCACTGATCACGTGGCTATCATGCACTGATCACGTGGCTGTCATGCACTGATCACGTGGATATCATGCACTGATCACGTGGCTGATCATACACTGATCACGTGACTGATCATGCACTGATCACGTGGCTGATCATGCACTGATCACGTGACTGATCATGCACTGATCACGTGGCTATCATGCACTGATCACGTGGCTGATCATGCACTGATCACGTGGCTGATCATGCACTGATCACGTGACTATCATGCACTGATCACGTGGACTCATGCACTGATCACGTGGCTGATCATACACTGATCACGTAACTCATGCACTGATCACGTGGCTATCATGCACTGATCACGTGGCTGATCATGCAATGATCACGTGGCTACCATATACTGATCACGTGACTGATCATGCACTGATCACGTGGCTGATCATGCACTGATCACGTGACTGATCATGCACTGATCACGTGACTGATCATGCACTGATCACGTGGCTATCATGCACTGATCACGTGGCTGATCATGCACGATCACGTAGCTACCATGTACTGGTCACGTGACTGATCATGCACTGATCACGTAATTGATCATGCACTGATCACGTGGCTGATCATGCACTGATCACGTGGCTGATCACACATGATCACGTGACTGATCATGCACTGATCACGTGGCTGATCATGCACTGATCACGTGGCTGATCATGCACTGATCACGTGGATATCATGCACTGATCACGTGGCTGATCACACTATCACGTGACTGATCATGCACTGATCACGTGGCTGATCATGCACTGATCACGTGGCTGATCATGCACTGATCACGTGGCTGATCATGCACTGATCACGTGGCTATCATGCACTGATCACGTGACTGATCATGCACTGATCACGCATGTTGATCATGCACTGATCACGTGGCTGATCATGCACTGATCACGTGGCTGATCATGCACTGATCACGTGACTGATCATGCACTGATCACGTGACTGATCATGCACTGATCACGTGGCTATCATGCACTGATCACGTGACTGATCATGCACTGATCACGTGACTGATCATGCACTGATCACGTGGCTGATCATGCACTGATCACGTGACTGATCATGCACTGATCACGTGGCTGATCATGCACTGATCACGTGACTGATCATGCACTGATCACGTGGCTATCATGCACTGATCACGTGGCTGATCATGCACTGATCACGTGGCTGATCATGCACTGATCACGTGGCTGATCATGCACTGATCACGTGACTGATCATGCACTGATCACGTGACTGATCATGCACTGATCACGTGGCTATCATGCACTGCGTGGCTGATCATGCATGATCACGCAGCTACCATGTACTGGTCACATGACTGATCATGCACTGATCACGTGACTGATCATGCACTGATCACGTGGCTATCATGCACTACTCACGTGGCTGATCATGCAATGATCATGTAGCTACCATGTACAGGTCACGTGAATGATCATACACCCATCAGGTGACTGATCATGCACTGATCACGTGGCTATCATGCACTGATCACGAGACTGATCATGCACTGATCACGTCTATATCATGCACTGATCACATGACTGCCCATGCACTGATCACGTGGATGATCATACACTAATCATGTGACAGATCATGCACTGATCACGTGGCTGATCATGCACTGATACCGTGACTGAGCATGGACTGATCACATGACTATCATGTAGTGATCACGTGACTTAATGGCGCTGATCATGTGACTGATCATGCGCTGATCATGTTTGCTATCATACACTGATCATGTGCCTCTGGAGGCAATAAACAAAGAGCTGAGTAGGCACGATCAAACAGTCAGCAGGCAATAATCATGGAACTCAGGTGTGAGGAATCATGCTGCTCAGCTGGCAATAATCAAGCAGCTGAGCAGGCAGGAATTACGCAGCACAGCTGGCAATTGTCAAGCAGATGACAGGCAGGAATCGTGCAGCTCAGCTGGCAATTGTCAAGCAGATGAGCAGACAGTAATCACGCAGCTCAGCAGGCCCAGATCACGTGACTGAGCATGCACTGTTCACGTGGCTGATCATACACTGATCACGTGATGATCATGCACTGATCACTTGGATATCATGCACTGATCACGTGGCTGATCATACACTGTTCACGTGTCTGACCATGCACTGATCACGTGGCTGATCATACACTGCTCACGTAACTGATCATGCACTGATCACGTGGCTATCATGCACTGATCACGTGGCTGAACATGCACTGTTCACGTGGCTGATCACACACCTGTCACGTGACATATCATGCACTGATCACGTGGCACTCATGCACTGATCACGTGGCTGATCATACTCTGCTCACGTAACTCATGCACACATCACGTGGCTATCATGCACTGCTCACGTGGCTCGTCATGGAATGATCACGTAGCTACCATATACTGGTCACGTGACTGATCATGCAAGATCACGTAAATGATCATGCACTGTTCACGTGACTGATCATGTACTGATCACGTGACTGATCATGCACTGATCACGTGGCTATCATGCTCTGCTCACGTGGCTGATCATGCAACGATCACGTGGCAACCATGTACTGGTCACGTGACTGATCATGCACTGATCACGTAATTGATCCTGCACTGATCACGTGGCTCATCATGCACTGATCACGTGGCTGATCACACATGTATCACGTGACTGATCATGCACTGATCACGTGGCTCTCATGCACTGATCACGTGGCTGTCATGCACTGATCACGTGGATATCATGCACTGATCACGTGGCTGATCATGCACTGATCACGTGACTGATCATGCACTGATCACGTGGCTATCATGCACTGATCACGTGGCTGATCATGCACTGATCACGTGGCTATCATGCACTGATCACGTGGCTGATCATGCACTGATCACGTGGCTGATCATGCACTGATCACGTGACTATCATGCACTGATCACGTGGCACTCATGCACTGATCACGTGGCTGATCATACACTGATCACGTAACTCACATCACGTGGCTATCATGCACTGATCACGTGGCTGATCATGCACTGATCACGTAGCTATCATGCACTGATCACGTGACTGATCATGCACTGATCACGTAACTGATCATGCACTGATCACGTGACTGATCATGCACTGATCACGTGACTGATCATGCACTGATCACGTGGCTATCATGCACTGATCACGTGGCTGATCATGCACTGATCACGTAGCAACCATGTACTGATCACGTGACTGATCATGCACTGATCACGTAATTGATCATGCACTGATCACGTGGCTGATCATGCACTGATCACGTGGCTGATCACACATGATCACGTGACTGATCATGCACTGATCACGTGGCTATCATGCACTGATCACGTGGCTGATCATGCACTGATCACGTGGATATCATGCACTGATCACGTGGCTGATCATGCACTGATCACATGACTGATCATGCACTGATCACGTGACTGATCATGCACTGATCACGTGGCTATCATGCACTGATCACGTGGCTGATCATGCACTGATCACGTGGCTACATGCACTGGTCACGTGACTGATCATGCACGATCACGTGACTGATCATGCACTGATCACGTGGCTGATCATGCACTGATCACGTGGCTGATCATGCACTGATCACGTGACTGATCATGCACTGATCACGTGACTGACCATGCACTGATCACGTGGCTGATCATACACTGATCACGTAACTGATCATGCACTGATCACGTGGCTGATCATGCACTGATCACGTGACTGATCATGCACTGATCACGTCTATATCATGCACTGATCACATGACTGCCCATGCACTGATCACGTGGATGATCATACACTGATCATGTGACAGATCATGCACTGATCACGTGGCTGATCATGCACTGATACCGTGACTGAGCATGGACTGATCACATGACTATCATGTAGTGATCACGTGACTTAATGGCACTGATCATGTGACTGATCATGCGCTGATCATGTTTGCTATCATACACTGATCATGTGCCTCTGGAGGCAATAAACAAAGAGCTGAGTAGGCACGAATCAAACAGTCAGCAGGCAATAATCATGGAACTCAGGTGTGAGGAATCATGCTGCTCAGCTGGCAATAATCAAGCAGCTGAGCAGGCAGGAATCACGCAGCTCAGGCTGGCCCAGATCACGTGACTGAGCATGCACTGTTCACGTGGCTGATCATACACTGATCACGTGATGATCATGCACTGATCACGTGGATATCATGCACTGATCACGTGGCTGATCATACACTGTTCACGTGTCTGACCATGCACTGATCACGTGGCTGATCATACACTGCTCACGTAACTGATCATGCACTGATCACGTGGCTATCATGCACTGATCACGTGGCTGAACATGCACTGATCACGTGGCTGATCACACACTGTCACGTGACATATCATGCACTGATCACGTGGCACTCATGCACTGATCACGTGGCTGATCATACTCTGCTCACGTAACTCATGCACACATCACGTGGCTATCATGCACTGCTCACGTGGCTCGTCATGGAATGATCACGTAGCAACCATATACTGGTCACGTGACTGATCATGCAAAGATCACGTAAATGATCATGCACTGTTCACGTGACTGATCATGCACTGATCACGTGACTGATCATGCACTGATCACGTGGCTATCATGCACTGCTCACGTGGCTGATCATGCAACGATCACGTGCAACCATGTACTGGTCACGTGACTGATCATGCACTGATCACGTAATTGATCATGCACTGATCACGTGGCTCATCATGCACTGATCACGTGGCTGATCACACATGTATCACGTGACTGATCATGCACTGATCACGTGGCTCTCATGCACTGATCACGTGGCTGATCATGCACTGATCACGTGGATATCATGCACTGATCACGTGGCTGATCACACACGTATCACATGACTGATCATGCACTGATCACGTGGCTATCATGCACTGATCACGTGGCTATCATGCACTGATCACGTGGCTGATCATGCAATGATCACGTAGCTACCATGTACTGGTCACGTGACTGATCATGCACTGATCACGTAATTGATCATGCAGTGATCATGTGGCTGATCATGCACTGATCACGTGGCTGATCATGCACTGATCACGTGGCTGATCATGCACTGATCACGTGACTGATCATGCACTGATCACGTGACTGATCATGCACTGATCACGTGGCTGATCATGCACTGATCACGTGGCTGATCATGCACTGATCACGTGGCTGATCATGCACTGATCACGTGACTGATCATGCACTGATCACGTGTCTGATCATGCACTGATCACGTGGCTATCATGCACTGCTCACGTGGCTGATCATGCCTGATCACGCAGCTACCATGTACTGGTCACATGACTGATCATGCACTGATCACGTGACTGATCATGCAGTGATCACGTGGCTATCATGCACTACTCACGTGGCTGATCATGCAATGATCATGTAGCTACCATGTACAGGTCACGTGAATGATCATACACCCATCAGGTGACTGATCATGCACTGATCACGTGGCTATCATGCACTGATCACGAGACTGATCATGCACTGATCACGTCTATATCATGCACTGATCACATGACTGCCCATGCACTGATCACGTGGATGATCATACACTAATCTTGTGACAGATCATGCACTGATCACGTGGCTGATCATGCACTGATACCGTGACTGAGCATGGACTGATCACATGACTATCATGTAGTGATCACGTGACTTAATGGCGCTGATCATGTGACTGATCATGCGCTGATCATGTTTGCTATCATACACTGATCATGTGCCTCTGGAGGCAATAAACAAAGAGCTGAGTAGGCACGAATCAAACAGTCAGCAGGCAATAATCATGGAACTCAGGTGTGAGGAATCATGCTGCTCAGCTGGCAATAATCAAGCAGCTGAGCAGGCAGGAATTACGCAGCACAGCTGGCAATTGTCAAGCAGATGACAGGCAGGAATCGTGCAGCTCAGCTGGCAATTGTCAAGCAGATGAGCAGACAGTAATCACGCAGCTCAGCAGGCCCAGATCACGTGACTGAGCATGCACTGTTCACGTGGCTGATCATACACTGATCACGTGATGATCATGCACTGATCACGTGGATATCATGCACTGATCACGTGGCTGATCATGCACTGATCACGTGTCTGATCATGCACTGATCACGTGGCTGATCATGCACTGATCACGTGGCTGATCATGCACTGATCACGTGGCTGATCATGCACTGATCACGTGGCTGAACATGCACTGATCACGTGGCTGATCATGCACTGATCACGTGACATATCATGCACTGATCACGTGGCTGATCATGCACTGATCACGTGGCTGATCATGCACTGATCACGTAACTGATCATGCACTGATCACGTGGCTATCATGCACTGATCACGTGGCTGATCATGCAATGATCACGTAGCTACCATATACTGGTCACGTGACTGATCATGCACTGATCACGTAAATGATCATGCACTGATCACGTGGCTGATCATGCACTGATCACGTGGCTGATCATGCACTGATCACGTGACTGATCATGCACTGATCACGTGGCTGATCATGCACTGATCACGTAGCAACCATGTACTGATCACGTGACTGATCATGCACTGATCACGTAGCTATCCATGCACTGATCACGTGGCTGATCATGCACTGATCACGTGGCTGATCATGCACTGATCACGTGGCTGATCATGCACTGATCACGTGGCTGATCATGCACTGATCACGTGGCTGATCATGCACTGATCACGTGGCTGATCATGCACTGATCACGTGGCTGATCATGCACTGATCACGTGACTGATCATGCACTGATCACGTGGCTATCATGCACTGATCACGTGGCTGATCATGCACTGATCACGTGACTGATCATGCACTGATCACGTGACTGATCATGCACTGATCACGTGACTGATCATGCACTGATCACGTGGCTGATCATGCACTGATCACGGCTGATCATGCACTGATCACGTGACTGATCATGCACTGATCACGTGACTGATCATGCACTGATCACGTGGCTATCATGCACTGATCACGTGGCTGATCATGCACTGATCACGTGCTACCATGTACTGATCACGTGACTGATCATGCACTGATCACGTGACTGATCATGCACTGATCACGTGGCTGATCATGCACTGATCACGTGACTGATCATGCACTGATCACGTCTGATCATGCACTGATCACGTGACTGCCCATGCACTGATCACGTGGCTGATCATGCACTGATCACGTGACAGATCATGCACTGATCACGTGGCTGATCATGCACTGATCACGTGACTGATCATGCACTGATCACATGACTGATCATGCACTGATCACGTGATTAATGCACTGATCACGTGACTGATCATGCACTGATCACGTGGCTGATCATACACTGATCACGTGCCTCTGAGGCATAAACACTGAGTGGCACGATCAAACAGATCAGGCAATAATCATGGACTCATCGTGGGAATCATGCACTGATCACGTGGCTGATCATGCACTGATCACGTGGCTGATCACACACTGGCAATTGTCACATGCACAGGATCACGTGCACTCATGCACTGATCACGTGGCTGATCATACACTAATCACGTAGCTCATGCACATCACGTGGCTATCATGCACTGCTCACGTGGCTGTCATACAATGATCACGTGAATCATGCACTGGTCACGTGACTGATCATGCACTGATCACGTGGCTGATCATGCACTGTTCACGTGACTGATCATGCACTGATCACGTGACTGATCATGCACTGATCACGTGGCTATCATGCACTGATCACGTGGCTGATCATGCACTGATCACGTAGCTGAACATGCACTGGTCACGTGGCTGATCATGCACTGATCACGTGAATATCATGCACTGATCACGTGGCTCTCATGCACTGATCACGTGGCTGATCACTCTGCTCACGTGACTCATGCACTGATCACGTGGCTATCATGCACTGATCACGTGGCTGTCATGCACTGATCACGTGGATATCATGCACTGATCACGTGACTGATCATGCACTGATCACGTGACTGATCATGCACTGATCACGTGGCTGATCATGCACTGATCACGTGGCTGATCATGCACTGATCACGTGGCTATCATGCACTGATCACGTGGCTGATCATGCACTGATCACGTAGCTATCATGTACTGATCACGACTGATCATGCACTGATCACGTAATTGATCATGCACTGATCACGTGGCTGATCATGCACTGATCACGTGGCTGATCATGCACTGATCACGTGGCTGATCATGCACTGATCACGTGACTGATCATGCACTGATCACGTGGCTATCATGCACTGATCACGTGGCTGACATGCACTGATCACGTGCCTGATCATGCACTGATCACGTGGCTGATCATGCACTGATCACGTGACTGATCATGCACTGATCACGTGACTGATCATGCACTGATCACGTGGCTATCATGCACTGCTCACGTGGCTGATCATGCATGATCACGCAGCTACCATGTACTGGTCACATGACTGATCATGCACTGATCACGTGACTGATCATGCAGTGATCACGTGGCTATCATGCACTACTCACGTGGCTGATCATGCAATGATCATGTAGCTACCATGTACAGGTCACGTGAATGATCATACACCCATCAGGTGACTGATCATGCACTGATCACGTGGCTATCATGCACTGATCACGAGACTGATCATGCACTGATCACGTCTATATCATGCACTGATCACATGACTGCCCATGCACTGATCACGTGGATGATCATACACTAATCATGTGACAGATCATGCACTGATCACGTGGCTGATCATGCACTGATACCGTGACTGAGCATGGACTGATCACATGACTATCATGTAGTGATCACGTGACTTAATGGCGCTGATCATGTGACTGATCATGCGCTGATCATGTTTGCTATCATACACTGATCATGTGCCTCTGGAGGCAATAAACAAAGAGCTGAGTAGGCACGAATCAAACAGTCAGCAGGCAATAATCATGGAACTCAGGTGTGAGGAATCATGCTGCTCAGCTGGCAATAATCAAGCAGCTGAGCAGGCAGGAATTACGCAGCACAGCTGGCAATTGTCAAGCAGATGACAGGCAGGAATCGTGCAGCTCAGCTGGCAATTGTCAAGCAGATGAGCAGACAGTAATCACGCAGCTCAGCAGGCCCAGATCACGTGACTGAGCATGCACTGTTCACGTGGCTGATCATACACTGATCACGTGATGATCATGCACTGATCACTTGGATATCATGCACTGATCACGTGGCTGATCATACACTGTTCACGTGTCTGACCATGCACTGATCACGTGGCTGATCATACACTGCTCACGTAACTGATCATGCACTGATCACGTGGCTATCATGCACTGATCACGTGGCTGAACATGCACTGTTCACGTGGCTGATCACACACCTGTCACGTGACATATCATGCACTGATCACGTGGCACTCATGCACTGATCACGTGGCTGATCATACTCTGCTCACGTAACTCATGCACACATCACGTGGCTATCATGCACTGCTCACGTGGCTGTCATGGAATGATCACGTAGCTACCATATACTGGTCACGTGACTGATCATGCACAGATCACGTAAATGATCATGCACTGTTCACGTGACTGATCATGTACTGATCACGTGACTGATCATGCACTGATCACGTGGCTATCATGCTCTGCTCACGTGGCTGATCATGCAACGATCACGTAGCAACCATGTACTGGTCACGTGACTGATCATGCACTGATCACGTAATTGATCCTGCACTGATCACGTGGCTCATCATGCACTGATCACGTGGCTGATCACACATGTATCACGTGACTGATCATGCACTGATCACGTGGCTCTCATGCACTGATCACGTGGCTGTCATGCACTGATCACGTGGATATCATGCACTGATCACGTGGCTGATCATGCACTGATCACGTGACTGATCATGCACTGATCACGTGGCTGATCATGCACTGATCACGTGGCTGATCATGCACTGATCACGTGGCTATCATGCACTGATCACGTGGCTGATCATGCACTGATCACGTGGCTGATCATGCACTGATCATGTGACATATCATGCACTGATCACGTGGCTCTCATGCACTGATCACGTGGCTGATCATACACTGATCACGTGACTCATGCACTGATCACGTGGCTATCATGCACTGATCACGTGGCTGATCATGCACTGATCACGTAGCTACCATGCACTGATCACGTGACTGATCATGCACTGATCACGTGACTGATCATGCACTGATCACGTGACTGATCATGCACTGATCACGTGACTGATCATGCACTGATCACGTGGCTATCATGCACTGATCACGTGGCTGATCATGCACTGATCACGTAGCTACCATGTACTGGTCACGTGACTGATCATGCACTGATCACGTAATTGATCATGCACTGATCACGTGGCTGATCATGCACTGATCACGTGGCTGATCACACATGATCACGTGACTGATCATGCACTGATCACGTGGCTATCATGCACTGATCACGTGGCTGATCATGCACTGATCACGTGGCTATCATGCACTGATCACGTGGCTGATCACACACGTATCACGTGACTGATCATGCACTGATCACGTGGCTGATCATGCACTGATCACGTGGCTATCATGCACTGATCACGTGGCTGATCATGCACTGATCACGTAGCTACCATGCACTGATCACGTGACTGATCATGCACTGATCACGTGACTGATCATGCACTGATCACGTGGCTGATCATGCACTGATCACGTGGCTGATCATGCACTGATCACGTGACTGATCATGCACTGATCACGTGACTGATCATGCACTGATCACGTGGCTATCATGCACTGATCACGTGGCTGATCATGCACTGATCACGTGCCTGATCATGCACTGATCACGTGGCTGATCATGCACTGATCACGTGACTGATCATGCACTGATCACGTGGCTGATCATGCACTGATCACGTGGCTGATCATGCACTGATCACGTGACTGATCATGCACTGATCACGTGGCTATCATGCACTGCTCACGTGGCTGATCATGCATGATCACGCAGCTACCATGCACTGATCACGTGACTGATCATGCACTGATCACGTGGCTGATCATGCACTGATCACGTGATGATCATGCACTGATCACGTGGCTATCATGCACTGATCACGTGGCTGATCATACACTGATCACGTGTCTGATCATGCACTGATCACGTGGCTGATCATGCACTGATCACGTAACTGATCATGCACTGATCACGTGGCTATCATGCACTGATCACGTGGCTGATCATGCACTGATCACGTGGCTGATCACACACTGTCACGTGACATATCATGCACTGATCACGTGGCACTCATGCACTGATCACGTGGCTGATCATACACTGATCACGTAACTCATGCACACATCACGTGGCTATCATGCACTGATCACGTGGCTGTCATGGAATGATCACGTAGCTACCATATACTGTCACGTGACTGATCATGCACTGATCACGTGATCATGCACTGATCACGTGACTGATCATGCACTGATCACGTGACTGATCATGCACTGATCACGTGGCTATCATGCACTGCTCACGTGGCTGATCATGCACTGATCACGTAGCAACCATGTACTGGTCACGTGACTGATCATGCACTGATCACGTATTGATCATGCACTGATCACGTGGCTCATCATGCACTGATCACGTGGCTGATCACACATGTATCACGTGACTGATCATGCACTGATCACGTGGCTGATCATGCACTGATCACGTGGCTGTCATGCACTGATCACGTGGCTATCATGCACTGATCACGTGGCTGATCACACACGATCACTGACTGATCATGCACTGATCACGTGGCTGATCATGCACTGATCACGTGGCTGATCATGCACTGATCACGTGGCTATCATGCACTGATCACGTGGCTGATCATGCAATGATCACGTAGCTACCATGTACTGGTCACGTGACTGATCATGCACTGATCACGTAATTGATCATGCACTGATCACGTGGCTGATCATGCACTGATCACGTGGCTGATCATGCACTGATCACGTAACTGATCATGCACTGATCACGTGACTGATCATGCACTGATCACGTGGCTATCATGCACTGATCACGTGGCTGACATACACTGATCACGTGCCTGATCATGCACTGATCACGTGGCTGATCATGCACTGATCACGTGACTGATCATGCACTGATCACGTGACTGATCATGCACTGATCACGTGGCTATCATGCACTGCTCACGTGGCTGATCATGCATGATCACGCAGCTACCATGTACTGGTCACATGACTGATCATGCACTGATCACGTGACTGATCATGCAGTGATCACGTGGCTATCATGCACTACTCACGTGGCTGATCATGCAATGATCATGTAGCTACCATGTACAGGTCACGTGAATGATCATACACCCATCAGGTGACTGATCATGCACTGATCACGTGGCTATCATGCACTGATCACGAGACTGATCATGCACTGATCACGTCTATATCATGCACTGATCACATGACTGCCCATGCACTGATCACGTGGATGATCATACACTAATCATGTGACAGATCATGCACTGATCACGTGGCTGATCATGCACTGATACCGTGACTGAGCATGGACTGATCACATGACTATCATGTAGTGATCACGTGACTTAATGGCGCTGATCATGTGACTGATCATGCGCTGATCATGTTTGCTATCATACACTGATCATGTGCCTCTGGAGGCAATAAACAAAGAGCTGAGTAGGCACGAATCAAACAGTCAGCAGGCAATAATCATGGAACTCAGCTGTGAGGAATCATGCTGCTCAGCTGGCAATAATCAAGCAGCTGAGCAGGCAGGAATTACGCAGCACAGCTGGCAATTGTCAAGCAGATGACAGGCAGGAATCGTGCAGCTCAGCTGGCAATTGTCAAGCAGATGAGCAGACAGTAATCACGCAGCTCAGCAGGCCCAGATCACGTGACTGAGCATGCACTGTTCACGTGGCTGATCATACACTGATCACGTGATGATCATGCACTGATCACTTGGATATCATGCACTGATCACGTGGCTGATCATACACTGTTCACGTGTCTGACCATGCACTGATCACGTGGCTGATCATGCACTGCTCACGTAACTGATCATGCACTGATCACGTGGCTATCATGCACTGATCACGTGGCTGAACATGCACTGTTCACGTGGCTGATCACACACCTGTCACGTGACATATCATGCACTGATCACGTGGCACTCATGCACTGATCACGTGGCTGATCATACTCTGCTCACGTAACTCATGCACACATCACGTGGCTATCATGCACTGCTCACGTGGCTCGTCATGGAATGATCACGTAGCTACCATATACTGGTCACGTGACTGATCATGCACAGATCACGTAAATGATCATGCACTGTTCACGTGACTGATCATGTACTGATCACGTGACTGATCATGCACTGATCACGTGGCTATCATGCTCTGCTCACGTGGCTGATCATGCAACGATCACGTAGCAACCATGTACTGGTCACGTGACTGATCATGCACTGATCACGTAATTGATCCTGCACTGATCACGTGGCTCATCATGCACTGATCACGTGGCTGATCACACATGTATCACGTGACTGATCATGCACTGATCACGTGGCTCTCATGCACTGATCACGTGGCTGTCATGCACTGATCACGTGGATATCATGCACTGATCACGTGGCTGATCACACTGATCACGTGACTGATCATGCACTGATCACGTGGCTGATCATGCACTGATCACGTGACTGATCATGCACTGATCACGTGGCTATCATGCACTGATCACGTGGCTGATCATGCACTGATCACGTGGCTGATCACACACTCACGTGACTATCATGCACTGATCACGTGGCACTCATGCACTGATCACGTGGCTGATCATACACTGATCACGTGACTCATGCACTGATCACGTGGCTATCATGCACTGATCACGTGGCTGATCATGCACTGATCACGTGGCAACCATATACTGAGTCACGTGACTGATCATGCACTGATCACGTAAATGATCATGCACTGATCACGTGACTGATCATGCACTGATCACGTGACTGATCATGCACTGATCACGTGGCTATCATGCACTGCTCACGTGGCTGATCATGCACTGATCACGTAGCAACCATGTACTGGTCACGTGACTGATCATGCACTGATCACGTAATTGATCATGCACTGATCACGTGGCTGATCATGCACTGATCACGTGGCTGATCACACATGATCACGTGACTGATCATGCACTGATCACGTGGCTCTCATGCACTGATCACGTGGCTGATCATGCACTGATCACGTGGATATCATGCACTGATCACGTGGCTGATCACACACGTATCACGTGACTGATCATGCACTGATCACGTGGCTATCATGCACTGATCACGTGGCTGATCATGCACTGATCACGTGGCTATCATGCACTGATCACGTGGCTGATCATGCACTGATCACGTAGCTATCATGCACTGATCACGTGACTGATCATGCACTGATCACGTGACTGATCATGCACTGATCACGTGGCTGATCATGCACTGATCACGTGGCTGATCATGCACTGATCACATGACTGATCATGCACTGATCACGTGACTGATCATGCACTGATCACGTGGCTATCATGCACTGATCACGTGGCTGATCATGCACTGATCACGTGCCTGTCATGCACTGATCACGTGGCTGATCATGCACTGATCACGTGACTGATCATGCACTGATCACGTGTCTGATCATGCACTGATCACGTGGCTATCATGCACTGCTCACGTGGCTGATCATGCCATGATCACGCAGCTACCATGTACTGGTCACATGACTGATCATGCACTGATCACGTGACTGATCATGCACTGATCACGTGGCTATCATGCACTACTCACGTGGCTGATCATGCAATGATCATGTAGCTACCATGTACAGGTCACGTGAATGATCATACACCCATCAGGTGACTGATCATGCACTGATCACGTGGCTATCATGCACTGATCACGAGACTGATCATGCACTGATCACGTCTATATCATGCACTGATCACATGACTGCCCATGCACTGATCACGTGGATGATCATACACTAATCATGTGACAGATCATGCACTGATCACGTGGCTGATCATGCACTGATACCGTGACTGAGCATGGACTGATCACATGACTATCATGTAGTGATCACGTGACTTAATGGCGCTGATCATGTGACTGATCATGCGCTGATCATGTTTGCTATCATACACTGATCATGTGCCTCTGGAGGCAATAAACAAAGAGCTGAGTAGGCACGAATCAAACAGTCAGCAGGCAATAATCATGGAACTCAGGTGTGAGGAATCATGCTGCTCAGCTGGCAATAATCAAGCAGCTGAGCAGGCAGGAATTACGCAGCACAGCTGGCAATTGTCAAGCAGATGACAGGCAGGAATCGTGCAGCTCAGCTGGCAATTGTCAAGCAGATGAGCAGACAGTAATCACGCAGCTCAGCAGGCCCAGATCACGTGACTGAGCATGCACTGTTCACGTGGCTGATCATACACTGATCACGTGATGATCATGCACTGATCACTTGGATATCATGCACTGATCACGTGGCTGATCATACACTGTTCACGTGTCTGACCATGCACTGATCACGTGGCTGATCATGCACTGCTCACGTAACTGATCATGCACTGATCACGTGGCTATCATGCACTGATCACGTGGCTGAACATGCACTGTTCACGTGGCTGATCACACACCTGTCACGTGACATATCATGCACTGATCACGTGGCACTCATGCACTGATCACGTGGCTGATCATACTCTGCTCACGTAACTCATGCACACATCACGTGGCTATCATGCACTGCTCACGTGGCTGTCATGGAATGATCACGTAGCTACCATATACTGGTCACGTGACTGATCATGCAAAGATCACGTAAATGATCATGCACTGTTCACGTGACTGATCATGTACTGATCACGTGACTGATCATGCACTGATCACGTGGCTATCATGCACTGCTCACGTGGCTGATCATGCAACGATCACGTAGCAACCATGTACTGGTCACGTGACTGATCATGCACTGATCACGTAATTGATCCTGCACTGATCACGTGGCTCATCATGCACTGATCACGTGGCTGATCACACATGTATCACGTGACTGATCATGCACTGATCACGTGGCTCTCATGCACTGATCACGTGGCTGTCATGCACTGATCACGTGGATATCATGCACTGATCACGTGGCTGATCACACACGTATCACATGACTGATCATGCACTGATCACGTGGCTATCATGCACTGATCACGTGGCTATCATGCACTGATCACGTGGCTGATCATGCAATGATCACGTAGCTACCATGTACTGGTCACGTGACTGATCATGCACTGATCACGTAATTGATCATGCACTGATCATGTGGCTGATCATGCACTGATCACGTGGCTGATCATGCACTGATCACATACTGATCATGCACTGATCACGTGACTGATCATGCACTGATCACGTGGCTATCATGCACTGATCACTTGGCTGACATGCACTGATCACGTGCCTGATCATGCACTGATCACGTGACTGATCATGCACTGATCACGTGTCTGATCATGCACTGATCACGTGGCTATCATGCACTGCTCACGTGGCTGATCATGCCATGATCACGCAGCTACCATGTACTGGTCACATGATCATGCACTGATCACGTGACTGATCATGCAGTGATCACGTGGCTATCATGCACTACTCACGTGGCTGATCATGCAATGATCATGTAGCTACCATGTACAGGTCACGTGAATGATCATACACCCATCAGGTGACTGATCATGCACTGATCACGTGGCTATCATGCACTGATCACGAGACTGATCATGCACTGATCACGTCTATATCATGCACTGATCACATGACTGCCCATGCACTGATCACGTGGATGATCATACACTAATCATGTGACAGATCATGCACTGATCACGTGGCTGATCATGCACTGATACCGTGACTGAGCATGGACTGATCACATGACTATCATGTAGTGATCACGTGACTTAATGGCGCTGATCATGTGACTGATCATGCGCTGATCATGTTTGCTATCATACACTGATCATGTGCCTCTGGAGGCAATAAACAAAGAGCTGAGTAGGCACGAATCAAACAGTCAGCAGGCAATAATCATGGAACTCAGGTGTGAGGAATCATGCTGCTCAGCTGGCAATAATCAAGCAGCTGAGCAGGCAGGAATTACGCAGCACAGCTGGCAATTGTCAAGCAGATGACAGGCAGGAATCGTGCAGCTCAGCTGGCAATTGTCAAGCAGATGAGCAGACAGTAATCACGCAGCTCAGCAGGCCCAGATCACGTGACTGAGCATGCACTGTTCACGTGGCTGATCATACACTGATCACGTGATGATCATGCACTGATCACTTGGATATCATGCACTGATCACGTGGCTGATCATACACTGTTCACGTGTCTGACCATGCACTGATCACGTGGCTGATCATACACTGCTCACGTAACTGATCATGCACTGATCACGTGGCTATCATGCACTGATCACGTGGCTGAACATGCACTGTTCACGTGGCTGATCACACACCTGTCACGTGACATATCATGCACTGATCACGTGGCACTCATGCACTGATCACGTGGCTGATCATACTCTGCTCACGTAACTCATGCACACATCACGTGGCTATCATGCACTGCTCACGTGGCTCGTCATGGAATGATCACGTAGCAACCATATACTGGTCACGTGACTGATCATGCACAGATCACGTAAATGATCATGCACTGTTCACGTGACTGATCATGTACTGATCACGTGACTGATCATGCACTGATCACGTGGCTATCATGCTCTGCTCACGTGGCTGATCATGCAACGATCACGTAGCAACCATGTACTGGTCACGTGACTGATCATGCACTGATCACGTAATTGATCCTGCACTGATCACGTGGCTCATCATGCACTGATCACGTGGCTGATCACACATGTATCACGTGACTGATCATGCACTGATCACGTGGCTCTCATGCACTGATCACGTGGCTGTCATGCACTGATCACGTGGATATCATGCACTGATCACGTGGCTGATCACACACGTATCACATGACTGATCATGCACTGATCACGTGGCTATCATGCACTGATCACGTGGCTATCATGCACTGATCACGTGGCTGATCATGCAATGATCACGTAGCTACCATGTACTGATCACGTGACTGATCATGCACTGATCACGTAATTGATCATGCACTGATCACGTGGCTGATCATGCACTGATCACGTGGCTGATCATGCACTGATCACGTGGCTGATCATGCACTGATCACGTGACTGATCATGCACTGATCACGTGGCTGATCATGCACTGATCACGTGGCTGACATGCACTGATCACGTGACTGATCATGCACTGATCACGTGGCTGATCATGCACTGATCACGTGACTGATCATGCACTGATCACGTGTCTGATCATGCACTGATCACGTGGCTATCATGCACTGCTCACGTGGCTGATCATGCATGATCACGCAGCTACCATGTACTGGTCACATGACTGATCATGCACTGATCACGTGACTGATCATGCACTGATCACGTGGCTATCATGCACTACTCACGTGGCTGATCATGCAATGATCATGTAGCTACCATGTACAGGTCACGTGAATGATCATACACCCATCAGGTGACTGATCATGCACTGATCACGTGGCTATCATGCACTGATCACGAGACTGATCATGCACTGATCACGTCTATATCATGCACTGATCACATGACTGCCCATGCACTGATCACGTGGATGATCATACACTAATCTTGTGACAGATCATGCACTGATCACGTGGCTGATCATGCACTGATACCGTGACTGAGCATGGACTGATCACATGACTATCATGTAGTGATCACGTGACTTAATGGCGCTGATCATGTGACTGATCATGCGCTGATCATGTTTGCTATCATACACTGATCATGTGCCTCTGGAGGCAATAAACAAAGAGCTGAGTAGGCACGAATCAAACAGTCAGCAGGCAATAATCATGGAACTCAGCTGTGAGGAATCATGCTGCTCAGCTGGCAATAATCAAGCAGCTGAGCAGGCAGGAATTACGCAGCACAGCTGGCAATTGTCAAGCAGATGACAGGCAGGAATCGTGCAGCTCAGCTGGCAATTGTCAAGCAGATGAGCAGACAGTAATCACGCAGCTCAGCAGGCCCAGATCACGTGACTGAGCATGCACTGTTCACGTGGCTGATCATGCACTGATCACGTGACTGATCATGCACTGATCACGTGGCTATCATGCACTGATCACGTGGCTGATCATGCACTGATCACGTGCTGCCATGCACTGATCACGTGGCTGATCATGCACTGATCACGTAATTGATCATGCACTGATCACGTGGCTGATCATGCACTGATCACGTGGCTGATCACACATGTGATCACGTGACTGATCATGCACTGATCACGTGGCTCTCATGCACTGATCACGTGGCTGATCATGCACTGATCACGTGGCTATCATGCACTGATCACGTGGCTGATCATACACATCACGTGACTGATCATGCACTGATCACGTGGCTATCATGCACTGATCACGTGGCTATCATGCACTGATCACGTGGCTGTCATGCACTGATCACGTAGCTACCATGCACTGGTCACGTGACTGATCATGCACTGATCACGTGATCATGCACTGATCACGTGGCTGATCATGCACTGATCACGTGACTGATCATGCACTGATCACGTGGCTATCATGCACTGATCACGTGACTGATCATGCACTGATCACGTGACTGATCATGCACTGATCACGTGTATCATGCACTGATCACGTGGCTGATCATGCACTGATCACGTAATTGACACCTGCACTGATCACGTGACTGATCATGCACTGATCACGTGGCTATCATGCACTACTCACGTGGCTGATCATGTGATCATGTAGCTACCATGCACTGATCACGTGGCTGATCATGCACCCATCACGTGACTGATCATGCACTGATCACGTGGCTATCATGCACTGATCACGTGGCTGATCATGCACTGATCACGTGATGATCATGCACTGATCACGTGGCTGCCCATGCACTGATCACGTGGCTGATCATGCACTGATCACGTGACAGATCATGCACTGATCACGTGGCTGATCATGCACTGATACGTGACTGTGGACTGATCATGACTATCATGATGATCACGTGACTAATGCACTGATCACTGATCATGCACTGATCACTATCATGCACTGATCATGTGCCTGATCATATCACTGATCACGATCAACTCAGGCACATGATCACTGTGATCATGCACTGATATCACACTGAGCACGTGCACTGATCACGATACGCTAATCATGCACTGATCACGATGAGCAGATAATCACGCAGCTGCATCACGTGACTGATCATGCACTGATCACGTGACTGATCATGCACTGATCACGTGATGATCATGCACTGATCACGTGGCTATCATGCACTGATCACGTGGCTGATCATGCACTGATCACGTGCTGATCATGCACTGATCACGTGGCTGATCATGCACTGATCACGTGACTGATCATGCACTGATCACGTGGCTGATCATGCACTGATCACGTGGCTGATCATGCACTGATCACGTGGCTGATCATGCACCTGATCACGTGACTATCATGCACTGATCACGTGGCTGATCATGCACTGATCACGTGGCTATCATGCTCACGTGCATCACGTGGCTATCATGCACTGTACTGGCACATGACTGATCATGCACTGATCACGTGACTGATCATGCACTGATCACGTGGCTATCATGCACTACTCACGTGGCTGATCATGCAATGATCATGTAGCTACCATGTACAGGTCACGTGAATGATCATACACCCATCAGGTGACTGATCATGCACTGATCACGTGGCTATCATGCACTGATCACGTGACTGATCATGCACTGATCACGTCTATATCATGCACTGATCACATGACTGCCCATGCACTGATCACGTGGATGATCATACACTGATCACGTGACAGATCATGCACTGATCACGTGGCTGATCATGCACTGATACCGTGACTGAGCATGGACTGATCACATGACTATCATGTAGTGATCACGTGACTTAATGGCACTGATCATGTGACTGATCATGCACTGATCATGTTTGCTATCATACACTGATCATGTGCCTCTGGAGGCAATAAACAAAGAGCTGAGAAGGCACGAATCAAACAGTCAGCAGGCAATAATCATGGAACTCAGCTGTGAGGAATCATGCTGCTCAGCTGGCAATAATCAAGCAGCTGAGCAGGCAGGAATGCAGCACAGCTGGCAATTGTCAAGCAGATGACAGGCAGGAATCGTGCAGCTCAGCTGGCAATTGTCAAGCAGATGAGCAGACAGTAATCACGCAGCTCAGCAGGCCCAGATCACGTGACTGAGCATGCACTGTTCACGTGGCTGATCATGCACTGATCACGTGATGATCATGCACTGATCAGTTGGATATCATGCACTGATCACGTGGCTGATCATACACTGTTCACGTGTCTGACCATGCACTGATCACGTGGCTGATCATGCACTGATCACGTAACTGATCATGCACTGATCACGTGGCTATCATGCACTGATCACGTGGCTGATCATGCACTGATCACGTGGCTGATCACACACTGTCACGTGACATATCATGCACTGATCACGTGGCACTCATGCACTGATCACGTGGCTGATCATACACTGATCACGTAACTCATGCACACATCACGTGGCTATCATGCACTGATCACGTGGCTGTCATGGAATGATCACGTAGCTACCATATACTGGTCACGTGACTGATCATGCACTGATCACGTAAATGATCATGCACTGTTCACGTGACTGATCATGTACTGATCACGTGACTGATCATGCACTGATCACGTGGCTATCATGCACTGCTCACGTGGCTGATCATGCACGATCACGTAGCAACCATGTACTGATCACGTGACTGATCATGCACTGATCACGTAATTGATCATGCACTGATCACGTGGCTGATCATGCACTGATCACGTGGCTGATCACACATGATCACGTGACTGATCATGCACTGATCACGTGGCTATCATGCACTGATCACGTGGCTGATCATGCACTGATCACGTGGATATCATGCACTGATCACGTGGCTGATCATACACGTATCACGTGACTGATCATGCACTGATCACGTGGCTGATCATGCACTGATCACGTGGCTGATCATGCACTGATCACGTGGCTGATCATGCACTGATCACGTGCTGATCATGCACTGATCACGTGGCTGATCATGCACTGATCACGTAATGATCATGCACTGATCACGTGGAATCATGCACTGATCACGTGGCTGATCATGCACTGATCACGTAACTGATCATGCACTGATCACGTGGCTGATCATGCACTGATCACGTGGCTGATCATGCACTGATCACGTGGCTGACATACACTGATCACGTGACTGATCATGCACTGATCACGTGGCTGATCATGCACTGATCACGTGACTGATCATGCACTGATCACGTGTCTGATCATGCACTGATCACGTGGCTATCATGCACTGCTCACGTGGCTGATCATGCACGATCACGCAGCTACCATGTACTGGTCACATGACTGATCATGCACTGATCACGTGACTGATCATGCACTGATCACGTGGCTATCATGCACTACTCACGTGGCTGATCATGCAATGATCATGTAGCTACCATGTACAGGTCACGTGAATGATCATACACCCATCAGGTGACTGATCATGCACTGATCACGTGGCTATCATGCATGGATCACGTGACTGATCATGCACTGATCACGTCTATATCATGCACTGATCACATGACTGATCATGCACTGATCACGTGGATGATCATACACTAATCACGTGACTGATCATGCACTGATCACGTGGCTGATCATGCACTGATCACGTGACTGATCATGCACTGATCACATGACTGATCATGCACTGATCACGTGGCTATCATGCACTGATCACGGACTGATCATGCACTGATCACGTCTATATCATGCACTGATCACATGACTGCCCATGCACTGATCACGTGGATGATCATACACTAATCATGTGACAGATCATGCACTGATCACGTGGCTGATCATGCACTGATACTGTGACTGAGCATGGACTGATCACATGACTATCATGTAGTGATCACGTGACTTAATGGCGCTGATCATGTGACTGATCATGCACTGATCATGTTTGCTATCATACACTGATCATGTGCCTCTGGAGGCAATAAACAAAGAGCTGAGTAGGCACGAATCAAACAGTCAGCAGGCAATAATCATGGAACTCAGCTGTGAGGAATCATGCTGCTCAGCTGGCAATAATCAAGCAGCTGAGCAGGCAGGAATTACGCAGCACAGCTGGCAATTGTCAAGCAGATGACAGGCAGGAATCGTGCAGCTCAGCTGGCAATTGTCAAGCAGATGAGCAGACAGTAATCACGCAGCTCAGCAGGCCCAGATCACGTGACTGAGCATGCACTGTTCACGTGGCTGATCATACACTGATCACGTGATGATCATGCACTGATCACTTGGATATCATGCACTGATCACGTGGCTGATCATACACTGTTCACGTGTCTGACCATGCACTGATCACGTGGCTGATCATGCACTGCTCACGTAACTGATCATGCACTGATCACGTGGCTATCATGCACTGATCACGTGGCTGATCACACACCTGTCACGTGACATATCATGCACTGATCACGTGGCACTCATGCACTGATCACGTGGCTGATCATACTCTGCTCACGTAACTCATGCACACATCACGTGGCTATCATGCACTGCTCACGTGGCTGTCATGGAATGATCACGTAGCTACCATATACTGGTCACGTGACTGATCATGCACTGATCACGTAAATGATCATGCACTGTTCACGTGACTGATCATGTACTGATCACGTGACTGATCATGCACTGATCACGTGGCTATCATGCACTGCTCACGTGGCTGATCATGCAACGATCACGTAGCAACCATGTACTGGTCACGTGACTGATCATGCACTGATCACGTAATTGATCATGCACTGATCACGTGGCTCATCATGCACTGATCACGTGGCTGATCACACATGTATCACGTGACTGATCATGCACTGATCACGTGGCTCTCATGCACTGATCACGTGGCTGTCATGCACTGATCACGTGGATATCATGCACTGATCACGTGGCTGATCACACACGTATCACATGACTGATCATGCACTGATCACGTGGCTATCATGCACTGATCACGTGGCTATCATGCACTGATCACGTGGCTGATCATGCACTGATCACGTAGCTATCATGCACTGATCACGTGACTGATCATGCACTGATCACGTGACTGATCATGCACTGATCACGTGGCTGATCATGCACTGATCACGTGACTGATCATGCACTGATCACGGATATCATGCACTGATCACGTGGCTGATCGCACTGATCACGTGTCTGATCATGCACTGATCACGTGGCTGATCATGCACTGATCACGTGACTGATCATGCACTGATCACGTGGCTGATCATGCACTGATCACGTGGCTGATCATGCACTGTCACGTGACTGATCATGCACTGATCACGTGGCACTCATCACACTGATCACGTGGCTGATCATACACTGATCACGTAACTCATGCACACATCACGTGGCTATCATGCACTGCTCGTGGCTGATCATGGAATGATCACGTGGCAACCATATACTGGTCACGTGACTGATCATGCACTGATCACGTAACTGATCATGCACTGATCACGTGACTGATCATGCACTGATCACGTGACTGATCATGCACTGATCACGTGGCTATCATGCACTGATCACGTGGCTGATCATGCACTGATCACGTAGCTACCATGCACTGATCACGTGACTGATCATGCACTGATCACGTAATTGATCATGCACTGATCACGTGGCTGATCATGCACTGATCACGTGGCTGATCACACATGATCACGTGACTGATCATGCACTGATCACGTGGCTCTCATGCACTGATCACGTGGCTGTCATGCACTGATCACGTGGATATCATGCACTGATCACGTGGCTGATCACACTGTATCACGTGACTGATCATGCACTGATCACGTGGCTATCATGCACTGATCACGTGGCTATCATGCACTGATCACGTGGCTGATCATGCAATGATCACGTAGCTACCATGTACTGGTCACGTGACTGATCATGCACTGATCACGTAATTGATCATGCACTGATCACGTGGCTGATCATACTGATCACGTGACTGATCATGCACTGATCACGTGGCTATCATGCACTGATCACGTGGCTGATCATGCACTGATCACGTGCCTGATCATGCACTGATCACGTGACTGATCATGCACTGATCACGTGACTGATCATGCACTGATCACGTGGCTATCATGCACTGCTCACGTGGCTGATCATGCATGATCACGCAGCTACCATGTACTGGTCACATGACTGATCATGCACTGATCACGTGACTGATCATGCAGTGATCACGTGGCTATCATGCACTACTCACGTGGCTGATCATGCAATGATCATGTAGCTACCATGTACAGGTCACGTGAATGATCATACACCCATCAGGTGACTGATCATGCACTGATCACGTGGCTATCATGCACTGATCACGAGACTGATCATGCACTGATCACGTCTATATCATGCACTGATCACATGACTGCCCATGCACTGATCACGTGGATGATCATACACTAATCATGTGACAGATCATGCACTGATCACGTGGCTGATCATGCACTGATACTGACTGAGCATGGACTGATCACATGACTATCATGTAGTGATCACGTGACTTAATGGCGCTGATCATGTGACTGATCATGCGCTGATCATGTTTGCTATCATACACTGATCATGTGCCTCTGGAGGCAATAAACAAAGAGCTGAGTAGGCACGAATCAAACAGTCAGCAGGCAATAATCATGGAACTCAGCTGTGAGGAATCATGCTGCTCAGCTGGCAATAATCAAGCAGCTGAGCAGGCAGGAATTACGCAGCACAGCTGGCAATTGTCAAGCAGATGACAGGCAGGAATCGTGCAGCTCAGCTGGCAATTGTCAAGCAGATGAGCAGACAGTAATCACGCTCAGCAGGCCCAGATCACGTGACTGAGCATGCACTGTTCACGTGGCTGATCATACACTGATCACGTGATGATCATGCACTGATCACTTGGATATCATGCACTGATCACGTGGCTGATCATACACTGTTCACGTGTCTGACCATGCACTGATCACGTGGCTGATCATACACTGCTCACGTAACTGATCATGCACTGATCACGTGGCTATCATGCACTGATCACGTGGCTGAACATGCACTGTTCACGTGGCTGATCACACACCTGTCACGTGACATATCATGCACTGATCACGTGGCACTCATGCACTGATCACGTGGCTGATCATACTCTGCTCACGTAACTCATGCACATCACGTGGCTATCATGCACTGCTCACGTGGCTGATCATGGAATGATCACGTAGCTACCATATACTGGTCACGTGACTGATCATGCACAGATCACGTAAATGATCATGCACTGATCACGTGACTGATCATGTACTGATCACGTGACTGATCATGCACTGATCACGTGGCTGATCATGCACTGATCACGTGGCTGATCATGCACTGATCACGTGGCTGATCATGCACTATCACGTGACTGATCATGCACTGATCACGTGGCTGATCATGCACTGATCACGTGGCTATCATGCACTGATCACGTGGCTGATCATGCACTGATCACGTGGCTGTACTGATCACGTGACTGATCATGCACTGATCACGTGGCTGATCATGCACTGATCACGTGGCTGATCATGCACTGATCACGTGGCTGATCATGCACTGATCACGTGCTGATCATGCACTGATCACGTGGCTGATCATGCACTGATCACGTGGCTGATCATGCACTGATCACGTGGCTGATCATGCACTGATCACGTGACTGATCATGCACTGATCACGTGGCTGATCATGCACTGATCACGTGACTGATCATGCACTGATCACGTGGCTGATCATGCACTGATCACGTGACTGATCATGCACTGATCACGTGACTGATCATGCACTGATCACGTGGCTATCATGCACTGATCACGTGGCTGATCATGCACTGATCACGCAGCTATCATGCACTGATCACATGACTGATCATGCACTGATCACGTGGCTGATCATACACTGATCACGTGATGATCATGCACTGATCACGTGGCTATCATGCACTGATCACGTGGCTGATCATGCACTGATCACGTGACTGATCATGCACTGATCACGTGGCTGATCATGCACTGATCACGTGACTGATCATGCACTGATCACGTGGCTATCATGCACTGATCACGTGGCTGATCATGCACTGATCACGTGGCTGATCACACACACTGTCACGTGACATATCATGCACTGATCACGTGGAACTCATGCACTGATCACGTGGCTGATCATACACTGATCACGCAACTCATCACACATCACACGTGGCTATCATGCACTGCTCACGTGGCTGTCATGGAATGATCACGTAGCAACCATATACTGGTCACGTGACTGATCATGCAAAGATCACGTAAATGATCATGCACTGTCACGTGACTGATCATGCACTGATCACGTGACTGATCATGCACTGATCACGTGGCTATCATGCACTGATCACGTGGCTGATCATGCTGATCACGTAGCAACCATGCACTGATCACGTGACTGATCATGCACTGATCACGTAATTGATCATGCACTGATCACGTGGCTCATCATGCACTGATCACGTGGCTGATCACACACTGTATCACGTGACTGATCATGCACTGATCACGTGGCTATCATGCACTGATCACGTGGCTGATCATGCACTGATCACGTGGCTATCATGCACTGATCACGTGGCTGATCATGCACTATCACGTGACTGATCATGCACTGATCACGTGGCTGATCATGCACTGATCACGTGGCTATCATGCACTGATCACGTGGCTATCATGCACTGATCACGTGGCTGATCATGCACTGATCACGTGCTGATCATGCACTGATCACGTGACTGATCATGCACTGATCACGTGGCTGATCATGCACTGATCACGTGGCTGATCATGCACTGATCACGTGGCTGATCATGCACTGATCACGTGAATCATGCACTGATCACGTGACTGATCATGCACTGATCACGTGGCTATCATGCACTGATCACGTGGCTGATCATGCACTGATCACGTGCCTGGTCATGCACTGATCACGTGGCTGATCATGCACTGATCACGTGACTGATCATGCACTGATCAGTGACTGATCATGCACTGATCACGTGGCTATCATGCACTGCTCACGTGGCTGATCATGCATGATCACGCAGCTACCATGTACTGGTCACATGACTGATCATGCACTGATCACGTGACTGATCATGCAGTGATCACGTGGCTATCATGCACTACTCACGTGGCTGATCATGCAATGATCATGTAGCTACCATGTACAGGTCACGTGAATGATCATACACCCATCAGGTGACTGATCATGCACTGATCACGTGGCTATCATGCACTGATCACGAGACTGATCATGCACTGATCACGTCTATATCATGCACTGATCACATGACTGCCCATGCACTGATCACGTGGATGATCATACACTAATCATGTGACAGATCATGCACTGATCACGTGGCTGATCATGCACTGATACTGTGACTGAGCATGGACTGATCACATGACTATCATGTAGTGATCACGTGACTTAATGGCGCTGATCATGTGACTGATCATGCACTGATCATGTTTGCTATCATACACTGATCATGTGCCTCTGGAGGCAATAAACAAAGAGCTGAGTAGGCACGAATCAAACAGTCAGCAGGCAATAATCATGGAACTCAGCTGTGAGGAATCATGCTGCTCAGCTGGCAATCAAGCAGCTGAGCAGGCAGGAATTACGCAGCACAGCTGGCAATTGTCAAGCAGATGACAGGCAGGAATCGTGCAGCTCAGCTGGCAATTGTCAAGCAGATGAGCAGACAGTAATCACGCAGCTCAGCAGGCCCAGATCACGTGACTGAGCATGCACTGTTCACGTGGCTGATCATACACTGATCACGTGATGATCATGCACTGATCACTTGGATATCATGCACTGATCACGTGGCTGATCATACACTGTTCACGTGTCTGACCATGCACTGATCACGTGGCTGATCATGCACACTGCTCACGTAACTGATCATGCACTGATCACGTGGCTATCATGCACTGATCACGTGGCTGAACATGCACTGTTCACGTGGCTGATCACACACCTGTCACGTGACATATCATGCACTGATCACGTGGCACTCATGCACTGATCACGTGGCTGATCATACTCTGCTCACGTAACTCATGCACACATCACGTGGCTATCATGCACTGCTCACGTGGCTCGTCATGGAATGATCACGTAGCTACCATATACTGGTCACGTGACTGATCATGCACAGATCACGTAAATGATCATGCACTGTTCACGTGACTGATCATGTACTGATCACGTGACTGATCATGCACTGATCACGTGGCTATCATGCACTGCTCACGTGGCTGATCATGCAACGATCACGTAGCAACCATGTACTGGTCACGTGACTGATCATGCACTGATCACGTAATTGATCCTGCACTGATCACGTGGCTCATCATGCACTGATCACGTGGCTGATCACACATGTATCACGTGACTGATCATGCACTGATCACGTGGCTATCATGCACTGATCACGTGGCTGTCATGCACTGATCACGTGGATATCATGCACTGATCACGTGGCTGATCATGCACTGATCATGACTGATCATGCACTGATCACGTGGCTGATCATGCACTGATCACGTGACTGATCATGCACTGATCACGTGGCTATCATGCACTGATCACGTGAACATGCACTGATCACGTGGCTGATCACACACTGATCACGTGACTATCATGCACTGATCACGTGGCACTCATGCACTGATCACGTGGCTGATCATACACTGCTGTAACTCATGCACACATCACGTGGCTATCATGCACTGATCACGTGGCTGATCATGGAATGATCATGCACAACCATATACTGGTCACGTGACTGATCATGCAGATCACGTGAATGATCATGCACTGATCACGTGACTGATCATGCACTGATCACGTGACTGATCATGCACTGATCACGTGGCTATCATGCACTGCTCACGTGGCTGATCATGCACGATCACGTCTAACCATGTACTGGTCACGTGACTGATCATCACACTGATCATGGTCAGTCATGCACTGATCACGTGGCTCATCATGCACTGATCACGTGGCTGATCACACATGTATCACGTGACTGATCATGCACTGATCACGTGGCTCATGCACTGATCACGTGGCTGATCATGCACTGATCACGTGGCTATCATGCACTGATCACGTGGCTGATCACACACGTGATCACATGACTGATCATGCACTGATCACGTGGCTCATGCACTGATCACGTGGCTATCATGCTGATCACGTGGCTATCATGCACTGATCACGTGGCTGATCATGCAATGATCACGTAGCTATCATGCACTGTCACGTGACTGATCATGCACTGATCACGTAATTGATCATGCACTGATCATGTGGTGATCATGCACTGATCACGTGGCTGATCATGCACTGATCACGTGACTGATCATGCACTGATCACGTGACTGATCATGCACTGATCACGTGGCTATCATGCACTGATCACGTGGCTGACATACACTGATCACGTGCCTGTCATGCACTGATCACGTGGCTGATCATGCACTGATCACGTGACTGATCATGCACTGATCACGTGACTGATCATGCACTGATCACGTGGCTATCATGCACTGCTCACGTGGCTGATCATGCCATGATCACGCGCTACATGTACTGGTCACATGATCATGCACTGATCACGTGACTGATCATGCAGTGATCACGTGGCTATCATGCACTACTCACGTGGCTGATCATGCAATGATCATGTAGCTACCATGTACAGGTCACGTGAATGATCATACACCCATCAGGTGACTGATCATGCACTGATCACGTGGCTATCATGCACTGATCACGAGACTGATCATGCACTGATCACGTCTATATCATGCACTGATCACATGACTGCCCATGCACTGATCACGTGGATGATCATACACTAATCTTGTGACAGATCATGCACTGATCACGTGGCTGATCATGCACTGATACCGTGACTGAGCATGGACTGATCACATGACTATCATGTAGTGATCACGTGACTTAATGGCGCTGATCATGTGACTGATCATGCGCTGATCATGTTTGCTATCATACACTGATCATGTGCCTCTGGAGGCAATAAACAAAGAGCTGAGTAGGCACGAATCAAACAGTCAGCAGGCAATAATCATGGAACTCAGGTGTGAGGAATCATGCTGCTCAGCTGGCAATAATCAAGCAGCTGAGCAGGCAGGAATTACGCAGCACAGCTGGCAATTGTCAAGCAGATGACAGGCAGGAATCGTGCAGCTCAGCTGGCAATTGTCAAGCAGATGAGCAGACAGTAATCACGCAGCTCAGCAGGCCCAGATCACGTGACTGAGCATGCACTGTTCACGTGGCTGATCATACACTGATCACGTGATGATCATGCACTGATCACTTGGATATCATGCACTGATCACGTGGCTGATCATACACTGTTCACGTGTCTGACCATGCACTGATCACGTGGCTGATCATACACTGCTCACGTGCTGATCATGCACTGATCACGTGGCTATCATGCACTGATCACGTGGCTGAACATGCACTGTTCACGTGGCTGATCACACACCTGTCACGTGACATATCATGCACTGATCACGTGGCACTCATGCACTGATCACGTGGCTGATCATACTCTGCTCACGTAACTCATGCACTGATCACGTGGCTATCATGCACTGCTCACGTGGCTGTCATGGAATGATCACGTAGCTACCATATACTGGTCACGTGACTGATCATGCACAGATCACGTAAATGATCATGCACTGTTCACGTGACTGATCATGTACTGATCACGTGACTGATCATGCACTGATCACGTGGCTATCATGCTCTGCCATGGCTGATCATGCAATGCGATCACTAGCAACCATATGTACACATGTGAAACGTGGATCATGCACTGATCACGTGGTGATGCTTGATCAAAATCACGTGGTCACGTGGCTGATCTGCGTATCACGTGACTGATCATGCACTGATCACGTGGCTATCATGCACTGATCACGTGGCTATCATGCACTGATCACGTGGCTGATCATGCACTGATCACGTAGCTACCATGTACTGGTCACGTGACTGATCATGCACTGATCACGTAATTGATCATGCACTGATCATGGCTATCATGCACTGATCACGTGGCTGATCATGCACTGATCACGTGACTGATCATGCACTGATCACGTGACTGATCATGCACTGATCACGTGGCTATCATGCACTGATCACGTGGCTGATCATGCACTGATCACGTGGCTGATCATGCACTGATCACGTGACTGATCATGCACTGATCACGTGTCTGATCATGCACTGATCACGTGGCTATCATGCACTGATCACGTGGCTGATCATGCATGATCACGCAGCTACCATGCACTGATCACATGACTGATCATGCACTGATCACGTGACTGATCATGCACTGATCACGTGGCTATCATGCACTGATCACGTGGCTGATCATGCACTGATCATGTAGCTACCATGTACTGGTCACGTGACTGATCATCACCCATCACGTGACTGATCATGCACTGATCACGTGGCTATCATGCACTGATCACGTGACTGATCATGCACTGTTCACGTCTATGTCATGCACTGATCACATGACTGCCCGTGCACTGATGCGTGGATGATCATACACTAATCATGTGACTGATCATGCACTGATCACGTGGCTGATT